>NC_090922.1:663701538-664004569 GCF_040938575.1 Ambystoma mexicanum
CTTGTATTCCTTTTCTGGTGGCTTTCTGAATCAGCCCGACAACTTCGGGTGATGATTTGCTTTTCGCTGTGCGTCTCCCTTATTTCACTGCAGAAAAAGTATAACAACCTATTACTACCACATGATTCTATAGTCCAAACTTCTCAAAATCTACACATTGCAGATGTTCATTTACCTACCTGTATCTTCTACTGGCTACTGTTAGATATCTGTACTCTGACATTTGTGTAGTTCTGTGTCGCTACTGCTGATACTTCCATTAATCCAAAGATATGTGCTTGAGTACACAACTACAGAACAAGAGGATTAACAAATGTCCCTTTTAGTCCATGTACCTCTCGTTTATCTAATGCAAAGGCTATAGGTATAATTCTCTCAACATTACTTCTTGTGTTTGACGGCATGACTTTTGTTCTTGCGGGTCCTCACATAGTTCGGGCTTTCTTTATCTGTAAAACATACAGAAATCTACATTGGTATGAATTTACTTATGCAGCATGATCCATACCACCGTCCTTCCATGTGTATGGATCACCAAACCCTTGTATGGCTTTTACCTCCTAGTTCCAGCACAGCATCAACTCTCGCGGCCGCATCCAAAAGTGAAACCATTTTGAACGCTGCTGCTACACTTTTGTTGTTTCAGTGGCCTTGCAACCTCTTAGGTCAATTCATAATTACTGCGACTTTAGTTTTCAGTTTCCTGTGCTCGGGAAACTAGAAAAGAAAGTCACAGCAATTTTGAAAACTCTGCCGGCAGCCGGCAAAATATTTATAATTGCTGTGCCTTTCAGTTTACGTTTTCTGAGCTTCCCTGGGCTTGAGGAGCACAGAAAACATCAAATGAAAGTCACAGCAATTGTAAACACTGTGGTAGCCTCCTCTCCATGTTAAGCTCTGCTCTCTGGCAGCAGTAAGCAAAAACTCCCAGTAAGGGGCTTTTGCTTGATCAGTGCCACCAGAGCAAAGCTTAACATGAACAGGGGAGGCTGATCCTTTCACAAAATGGATTCCCCATGTAAAATCTTTGAGCCTCATTTGCTCAAAAGGTTACATAGAAAGTTTCTTTAAAAATATTTGTATATATATATATATATATATATATATATATATATCTTTTATTATGGCCCATTTTTTGAGACAATAACCATTTTGAGTGAACGTCCACTTTAACCCTGGCTTGTGCAAAATGGTTGACCGTGTGCACTCACACACCATTTTGCTCCTTTTTCAGGTACACTCCCTGCTTCTCCTCTGTGTTGCAGGTCGACCTCTTTATATGTATTAGCTGTTGAACGTGGGATGGTGAGAGGGTAAAGTTGCATAGTTTTTGTGGTAAAAACTCCATCTGTCATTGTTTACCATGTATCATAGAGCAGATTGCTCCTTTATATAACCATACGTAGCACAAATATAAATGCGGCACATAGGTTCCACAAATATCAGTGCAATACCTACGACTGTGAAAACTGTAAAATACACAAATCAATAGATCTGTTTCACCTTTACAAATGTAACACAAGGGTGTCGTGGTTGCAGTTATTTTACTTACGTCAGACTGCACAGTGACACCTATTAACCATATTTTATAGTGTTTAGTCATGCAATACATGTGCAAGACTGCACAGTGCCATTTATGAAGCAGGTTTGGTAGAAGCAACATGGGAAAAAAAGTGCACTTGAAAACCTAACTCAACAGCTTTCTTTCCAATGTAGACAGTTCTAATAGCACCACTCAAGAGAAAAATCATCACTGTAACAGGCAGCATGAAAACAAAATGTAAGTCCTTTTTAACCACAAATTGCGCCTTTGCAATGGAATAGAGATCTATAGGTGAACAAATATCAATGGATTAGGCAAGGTAGACTAAAGGAGCTCTTACAGGCAGCATTCTACAACTCTAGCTTCAATTTGCGCAGTAGCCCATGCCTTTACGCAATGGCTGATTCTAAGTACTCAGAAGGTAGTCCTTTTGCTTATTTTTTGGGCGTTGCATAGCTCTATTTATTGCACAACTCCTTCTTTCATATTATCAGCTATTTTAGCATTGCACAGCAAGAGGGAATTTTGCATTGTTTTTGTGGTCACAAAAGATATTTGGCAGTGTTTATCCATGCACTACTTGTGCCAGACGCCTAGCACCTCCAATTAGCAACATATGCAGGGTTCGGCTGGTGAGTTTTCTAAGTGTGTGGATGTAAATGTTTGCCTCAAATTTGCCAGAGCAACCAAGAATAGCAAACAGGCCTAAACCAACAAAATGTTTTTAGACGTGGTTCTCCCCCAAGAATTATTTTTAAATAATTGGTTCAAATGGTGTATATTCTTGCACAATGTTTTGATAAATTGGGTAAAAATCCACAAAGTTTGCATTCAGATTTTTATGTTAGCACAGGACAAAGTCCAATTAAAGCAGGACACCAAGAGTGCACAGGAGTTTTTTTCCATAAACAAATTTAAATTATACCTTTGCCCAAAATATAACCAGTGTCAAAAACATGCATGTTAATGCCAGCTGTGCCCATACATATCCATGCTGACGGCACCACTATATGCCATTATTACCATATAAGAGCCATTTTGGGTTTGTCAGTAAAAATGCCATGCCACAGTAAGAAAGTATAGCTAGACTAGCTTCAAACAAATGTAGGCAAGTCTAGCACCAATAGCACTCATCATGTTTGCATACCCTTGATGCCCAGTAAAAAATAACTTGCCACATAAGAAAGTAGAGCTATACTGGCTGTGCACAAGTATGCCTTTCTAGATATGTAATAACACTCATAGTTTACCCTTGATGTGCAGTGAAATTCCCTGCCCCAAATTAGAGACCCTCTCCCCTCATGCACTCATGGAAAGGCAGGCACACACTTGCTCGCATTCACACAACATACACTTCTCATATATTCACACAAAATGCACTCTCACCTGCATATTCATACATTCACACAACATGCACGCTCTCATTCACCCGAGCATTCATATACCACTCAGACAACTCCTTACATGCATGCATACATAAAAACAAACACTCACAGATTCACACATAGGCTATTTGCACACACAGACAACCCCACTTGCATGCACTGGTACATCTCGTGCCGTTTTTCCAGAATGTTTAGATCCGCACTACAAGGAATGCAGAAACGGTACGCTGTTTTCGAGTGAGCAGCATCGATGAACGACGGTCGCCCACATACAAAGATTTTATTGGGGTGATTACTTCTTCCCCAATTTTTGCCAACAGCCTAGAAGCCAAAAATGTTGTGGCAATTTGCACACTGGTCGATCATGGCATTGTCCCGTGGACTGTCATCTAGATCTCCATTGCAAAGAGACATACATGTGTGCAAGTAAGCATGCAGAGCAGCGGCACGAACACTACACTAGGGTGCCGGGTCCCTTTGCTGCAGAGAAACTGTGTTCCGCTCTGGGTAATGAACATTTTCTAATTGAATATGGATGTGTCTAAAGCATAGACAATTCGTTGGCTCAAGCAAATTGAACACACACCTTTGTGATCAAAAACAAAGACTGTTTATATGTTCTGATGAGGGTGCTGGTTGGAATACTTCACTAGCAAACAGCCCCGAAACTCGAGTCGACACGAATACTATTCTAGTTCCCTTTTCTAGGATTTCGACAGTTTTTTGGTCTACAGAAATGTATACGGTGAATTGTACATGTTCAGACTCATTTGAGAATATGTGCCAATATGATATAAATCCATTGCTGCATTGTTAGATGATAAATATGAATTTGCATCAGCGGTCTAATAGATAGTCTTTACGTGTTTGGAAACAAAGGTTTACAATAGCGTTTTTTTGCACAGTATGATTGGTTTGTTTTGAATGAGGATGGGTGTGATTGAGGTGTATGAATAGGTATGTGTGATTACAGTATGGTGTCTTATGATGATAACAATGAAATTACATTAATTGATTAGTTGATTTTGTATTACATTCTGTAGTAAGAAGTTTAAATATTGTTTATCAATGATCGTCACTTTTTGTACACTGTTTCTATATCTATGAACATGATGATGTTTGGAAGAGAAAAAAGAAAATATGAATAAAAAAATAATAAATTGAATCCAAAATAATTCTTCATGAGTTTTGAAATTAATCTCTCTAGAAGGGATTGGTGTTTGGACAATGGAGAAGAAGCAAAAGAATGCAAAGAAAGTCTGTACATGTCCTCTGACAACTGCACTTGTTGTGATGCACCGGTACATAAAACACATTACACAAAAGACATATTTTCACTTACCTCCTCCTGCTCGCACCTTCAGCCCGTTGGCACCATCCACGACATGAACGGAAGGCCCGCCCCACACAGAGCATGCTGACTGATAGGAGAGTACTCCTCTCCTGTGTGTCAGCATGCTCCTACACTAGTAGCACAATGATGAGAGGCAACAGGAGTGCCCTTCCTACAACTCACCAGCCTCTTGTCGTTATACTCTGGGCTTTTTGCAGAGCACAAATGGCTCCAAATTGAAAAATCAAAAAATACAAAACATATTGGGGTGCACGCCTCAACTCAGAGGCAGGCAGCACATTCTCTTGCAAATAATGGGGCTGTGCTGCCTACCACACAAGCAGGGGTGGAGCCTCACGTCCATACATAAAGTCTGCCACTGCACATGTGTTACTGAACAGTACAATCAGCATGGAAAGAAAATTCTCTTAAAAGAATCAAAGAACAAATCAACATCTATCCTCAATGCAGAGGCCCTCTCTGCATGTTTCTTCATCCGCTGTCCATGGTAGCATCCAAAGCTCCCACTAGGCATGGTCTTGTCTCATGATGATTATAGAAAAAGCTAAATGAAAAAAAATATTGCCCACTGAACAAGCACATTTTAACATGTGTGTATGTATTATATTTTAACACTAGCGATACCATAGCTTTGGTTACAATACACTTTCTGCAGGAAAATGGAAAAGCGTCCATGAAAGTTCACCAAATTTAACCCCAAGAAAATGTGCGACCACAGAAGAAATTTTAGGAAACATTTATTGTGAAAAGGAATGGTTTTTAAAAACGTGTTTTTATTAAAGTTATTTTACATAGAAATGTAAAGAACACAAAATCTTTGCACACGTACCTTTATGATTTTAATACAGAAAGTATAAAAGTGTGCAGGTACGGAAATTAAAACTAGTTTTGTTTCATCTTGTATTTTTCACCCTTCCAAAAGCAAAACTTAGAGGTTCCACATAATTTGGTCAATTAACCCCGAACTCACCACAAACCGGATCCATTCAATACACAATTTCTTCAGTGACTGTTTCACACAAACACACAGAGTTCTACTCGGTTGGACATTTTAAGGACTGGAGATCTAAAGTTAGAAAGCACTGCATTGTCCTAGGATCCCTAGAAGTGCAGAAATAATTATTTTATTCTATTTCATTAACGGTGCAGAAAAAGATAGAATCTAACATTTTAGAGGCATGCACAATGGCCACTCATTATCGGCGAAACACGTTGATGATGACGACTTGACAGACTAAAAGTGACATTCTCAGAAGTTCAATGTCTGCCTAAGTAATATAAGGGTGGAGCTGAGGCAATGCTCAATGTGTTCCACACAGTTCTCATAACTATATCTTCAGAAGGTTACAACCGCTGAGTCTGAAAATGCGGTGGCTAGTGCCACATGCAACAACACAGTGTCACACGGGCACTTGTCACTGCTTATTTCTTACCCGGGATGTGAGAAATAAGAGGATATGACTATCATGGCCCTATTTACAAAAGCGTTTTTCCTTGAAAACCCCAATGAAAAATGCTTTGTAAATCAGGTCTTCAATGTGTGTTAGGAAAGATTGTTTCTCTGACAGTCTTGCCTCAATATTGACTTAGAAGACGACCAGAAAGCGCAGGATCGTACAAAGCATATCGTTTTGCAGTTACAACCATTTAGAGGCACATAATCACTATTCAGTTGTCAAATGAATAAGATTAAAAATGTCCTTAAAACTTCCCTATGGATTATTAGTGAGCATATAATTTGGTCATGTTTTGACTCCAGCAGGCACCTCTGGATGGGGTCAACCTCACATTTAAAGCATTCAGGATGCAACACATCTATCCACTTTCAAAACCGCACAGACACAAAGAACCAGCACACACACAAACACGGAGCATCCACCAGAACAGCACTAACCACACCAGACCTTCCAATCACCCGCAATCACAAACATCTCTTGCCGAAAATCATGTCAGCAATGGGGTAGTAATAAGCACTATACCGGCTGTAAAATGAAAAAAACAATGCACTAAGCAGTGGACAGAAAAACAACAAAGAAGACTAGTTGACACTTTTAGCATCAGAGACCATGCTACACTTTTCAACAATGATGCAAGATTGCATTTAATATTTTCATGTGAAAAATACATGAATTGGGGATTTCATAAGCAAACACCAGTCTTCGACGTGCATGCGCACCCAAACATCACCTGCAAGAAGAGTGAGGCACAATGAAGACCAGAACAGGTGCAGCACACAATCCTCGATCCTCTGAAGTGTGAGGAAGCAGTAGACAGCTGGGAACTAGTGCAGAACACATTTGCACAATGACATGCACTGCACAGACGTATACACCTAAGCTTATTAATATCTTCAAAAACTAGCATTGTAGTTCCTTTTGGGGTTTGGATTATGTTTGGTCTGGAGTAACGGTTTGTAAGTCTATTACATCTTTCATTAACTTGGCTCCCTATTACCATTAATTTGTATGGCGGAGAGTAGGGGCAGAACACAACTTGGGTTTCCTCCACCTCCTTCCTCTCTGCCATACAAATGCTCAAGCATTTGTGCCGGCATTGATTTTCATCTCAGAGCAAATGTTGGAGATCCCTATGGGGTCCATTGTACATGCTCCCTGTCATGCTAGCATGGCAGTGAGCGTGCACAGTTACAGTTAGACCCTGCCCGACATGCTCGCATGTTAGGAAGGGATCAATTGTATTTGTTTTGATTTTCATGCCAAAGCAAATGCTGGAGATTCCTTTGGGGTCCACCTGCTTAAAGCAAGCGGACGTCATAGGGATCCATTGTATAAACTCTCTGGCCCCGTAACAATGCCAAAACTGAGTACTAGATCCTGTTTGGTTCTTTTGCGTCTCATGTTTTCTTTGAATTTTTCATGCTATCTGTTGTCTGTCTTTTTCTCTCTCCTGTGTGCGCCCTGAGGCCTACGGGTTAGTGGCGCAGTACAAGAACTTAGATAGATAGATAGATAGATAGATAGATAGATAGATAGATAGATAGATAGATAGATAGATAGATAGATAGATAGATATGCTCCCTGCCATGTTAGCATGGCAGGGAGCAGGCACAATTACATATAGACCCTACAAGACATGATCGCATGTCAGGAAGGGTTTAATTGTATTTGTAAACACTTCTTACCATGCAAGCATGCTAAGCAGTGGTCACAATTGAAATCAAACCATGCCCGACAAGTAAGGCATGGTATAATTTCAATTGTGAGCACCACTTGCCAATCACCTCCAGATAGTTTCCAAACCCAGGACACATCCATTTGAGACAAGGGTTCCCTTTTCTGCAGCGTTCACAATTCCAGAGCTCTTCTCCCAATTCCAGTGTGTGTTTTCATATATAATGTTCAATATTCCCACACTATGTCATCATGACATCACTATGTTTAATTGGGCATGTCTTTCCATTGGCTTGCTTCACAGGCAGACATTCTCAGGGAATAAACACCTTCATTTCATAGGTTGGTCATATTTCTGCACATGTTACAATGTTGGGGTGTACATTTTGCATTCAGATACGTATTATCTTCTGTACCTCTGTGTAGGAATATATCCCAACACTAAAATATAGATTTCTAGATGTGCCTTTCCCTAATGGATTCAGAGACACATGTATGTGTAATGAAAAATGACTGAACTATTAATATTTATATAATTAATTAATTAGTAATACTTATCACAATATCATGATTGGTCTCTAATCAAAGATGAGACCCTCAAATGTCAGAACAGTTGTCCTTCTTTAAAAATGTTTAGGCAATGCAAAGATTCAGTCAAACCCCTGTTTGGGCATTTTAAATGTATTTCAAAGTGCTAAGTTTAATTTCTTTCAAATTGGCTATGTAATACCTCATGGTGACATAATGAGTCATGTGAGAGGCTCTTAAGGGCCCCTCCCTTTGTGAAGCCTTCCATCAATGAATGATATGGGTAGCTGACAGAGGCTCTTTTTGTTTGTGCTTCCATTAGTACCACACATAGCAGATCATAATGGGTAATCATTCTCGGTCATGAAATTGACACTTTAAGTGCAATAGGCTATATTTGAAGAACAGGCCTGGAAAACAGATTGGCAATGTATAGCATGTGTTTACAAATGTTTTGATAGCTGTTTGGCTCACTGATGGATCAATAAACCCAGCATTGACAAGCCACATTGCAATACCAATCTGGCCATGCAGATTTAAACATTACTACCTGGCGGGCATGGTCTCCCCCTCCCAGCCAATGAGGAGGCTCAGAACGTGATTCTCCTCTGTGCAGGAGGCTGCATTGTCCTGTCACGGTTTGCCTCATGTCTGAAGCACCCCCTTAACACTCCAAACACCTGCCGCAATATTCTTTAACAACCCACACCAGCTGACTGGGGTTTCTGGGGTTTATAGTTCTCTCCTTCCTCCCCTTGGGTTTGGGCTTTTGATGAAGGTCTGCATCTGTGTCCTGTTAGTGGGCTAAGTTTGTGATTGGTTGCTTAAGCTGTGTTCACCTGGCCACACTTTGGGATTAAGGGGTTGGAACAAGTGATCACATGGCCTGCTGCCATCTTGGATTTCAGTTGCCAATTCCTGCCACTCCCCAGGGCTCGAAGTGCAGGACCCAGGTCTCATGTCTTGTTATTGTTTGATTTTTAAGATGGTAACATTCTTGGTAAGCTTTGAAAAATTCGTAAATGTACTGCAAATACTGTCTTGTTGTGAATTTGTAGTATTGTATCCACAGCAAGGCAATGCTCTGCCTGAAGACAATGGGCCCTTATTACGAGTGTGGCAGCCTGGAAATAAGGGTGCCAATAAGCTTACCCTGCTTACCCGGCAGGGCACAATGGCCCGGTAGGCAGAGTTGTCATGGAAGCGCCAGTGCTTATGAGTCCCCATTCCCATGGAGTCCTGTGGGATACCACAGGAATTGGGACTTAAAAAATCCAATGCCTGACTTTCCACGCCACTGGTACTTGTAATGTCCCGGTGGCACAGGGAAGTCAGGCACTGGAAACAGTGTTTCGGGGTCAGCTGCAACCCGCCGGTGGGACCGGCGGGTTACCTCTGACCTCATAATAAGGCCCAATGAATTGGAAACTTTGTATGACATACAGTGAAATAGGCGATAGCTTGCAACCTTGTATCAAACACAGTTCTTCGAGCTCACATGCAGAGAACAATGTGTCAGAAACCTGCAATCGTGCAGCATTATATCAAGTATGGGTCTCCAGACCTCCCAAGCATCTTGCTGGGGCTTTCAAATGACTCATGTGATACTGCAGTTGGGTTGCAACCATATAGCAGCAGGCATTACTGGTTCCCAGCTAATTCAAATTACTTCAACTAAAGGGGAGTGTTTTATTTTCCTTTCTAGGGTTCTGGTTCTACCTATTAAGAGCTTTATGCTCGCTCAGTATTTCCACAAGAGGGGGTGCATTGACTGACCCCTGCCATGGGGACCAAGGGAGGGTGACCAGGGCATGCTCCCTATTCTTCCCCCGGCCCATCACCCACTGACTTGGGGAGGCACCTAGGTCACCTCATTGGCAGTCCCCAGATCCAGGCACCAGACATCAACACAGTACTTAGTGGCATAATCAAGTATGAACAAAATATAACATAAGTCACTTCTGGATTGTACAAATATACCCACATGTCCATGGCTATGCATCCAAAAGGGACTTTTTATAATGGGTAGTAGTTTCATTGGTGTCTTATTGGCGGACATCATTAGAACTTGTGTGTTAACAAATAAGACAGGTCTGGCAGTAGCATTTGATTTGATTATACATTGATGGGCAGTAAAAACATACCAATGAAGACTTCCATGTTTTCCACTTTGTTGAAAATCGGACTTCCAATTGTGGAGAAAAATTACTATTCTTAAAAATGATGATCACTTCCTCCTTTCATTTTAACTTTCACTTTTGCTTGCAAGGTGAGCCCTTTGGGCTTTTTATAGGGGCTGATGCTGTGTTTAAAATGTATTATTTTAAATATGAAGCGGAGAGCTCGCACGCACCATTTTTACTTGGGTGCCTATGCATCTCCTATCTTCGTTGTGCACATGTTGGTACAGTGATCCCAGGAGGTGCTGACCCCCAGAAGCAATGAGCCCTTTGAATTTGCCATCCGAAAATGCTTGTTACAAAATGGCTGATGCCTTCTGCAGCCTGAGTAGCAAGCCACCATCCACAAGCTGCCCTCCTCTGATTGGCTGCCACTTCCTCAAAGGGATAATCCCTTCAGCCAGCTGGCATAAGCCGGCCCCTGCAACCAATGCCCTGCACAAAGGCTCCTGTCTGTGCCTGTCAGGGTCTAGAGGGGCCTGGAGGCCCTCTACTGCTTGCTCCCCCTCCTCAAACTATGAAACAGCATTCAGATATCCACTGCTACCACTTTCACTTGGACCCATGGATGCCTTTAATCCATCAGTGAGTGATGGCTGAACTCTTCCACTGTCTCCTCAACTAACTGCCTTAGCCTCTTACTTGCATTTGCTCTCTGCCTTCCTTCACTCATCTATCCTACCACTCCTCCCACTGCATTCTACCTGTTTTTTAAAATCAAATTTAGGTTTGTGTCTGCCTTACATCTGTGCACCTTTTTCTTGCTTCGAAAAGTCACTCACCCCTCCTAACCATCATGATCAATATGGAGGTGGTGCAACAGAACCATTCTGTCCTGGCCCACTGAATTTCAGGTGACAATCGTTCTACTTCCCTGTGGGTCAGCATCCACTACCATACACACATTTCTATCCTCCATGTCCTTGACTGCTCTTCCCTCCACACTGTCTCACCTGTACTGTGCTCACAGTACCCTCATCCTGCTTTAGCTAAACTTTTCTGTGTGCACATGCTGTAATGTGTTTTATTCTGCTGTGCCTGAAACCGAACATGGCTGTGTGCACATACTGCATTGTGTCTCGTTCTGCTTTAACTAAAATCAAACTCAGCTGTGTACTTTTTTTACCATTTTTTTTGACAAATCGCTTTTGCTGGGTGCACAACTGTTAATTTACTACCTTTCAAAAAATAGCGTTTGCTGTGAGTACATCCTGCATTAACGTCCTGCATGTCCTACTTTGTACTCAGTGTCGGCCCACTCCCTATGTCCCCCCACTGTGTTTTTCCCCGCCCTCCCCTCCTTGGCCTCAGTACATCAGCCTGGTAAGTGTCCTCCTCACCACTGCAGCTAGCTATGTCGCTATCTATCTCTCCTATCTTCTGCAACTGCTCTATTTCCTATCCCTCACCTATCACTAAATCTGTCCAGAAGAAACTTAAGAAGGACATACTAGGCTCCAACCCAGGCCTTCCTATTGCAGACACCTATGTCACGGCTTCCGCCAGAGAGACTCTCAGAGAAATCCTCTTTGTCGTTCCTTCACCCAACTTGTGGACTCGCCACATGGTTGCCTTTCTCTCTCCTATCGCCTCTTCACCCATTAATGGCGGCACCCGCTGGGAGGTCCTCCTTGACCTCTTCACCATTTCCAGGGTCATCATTAATGTCTATCGGAATGGGACCAGCATGGTTCACGGTCCTCAACCCAACCTTCTGGTCTTTGACAGGCTCCTACCTCACCTCTCAAACCTTACCTCTCCCCCTGGACATGCTCCCTTGCCGACTGTGCCCTCCTCTTCCTATGCACAGGCTTCCTTGCCTGCTGTGCGTTCCTCCTCCTCTGCACAGGCTCCCATGCCTACTGCACCTTTCTCCTCCTCTGCAGAGGCTCCCTTGCCTTTCCTCACTGTCACGGCTCCCCTGTCGGTCTTGGCGCCTCCTCCACCGTCTACTACCCCTCTGGCTCTTCTGCCACCCTCAGGGGGGGACCACCATCCCCTGCTCCACCCCATGGATGACCTTCAAAGATAGCAAGCTGCTACATATTTCCACACCTAACTCTCGGTCTGCTGTCAAACTGCAACCTCCTTTAACTCATGGATCTTGATGTGCTCGCCATCACAGCGACATGGTTCAAGGACAGCACTGTCCCAAGCTTTGACACACTCCTCCCTGAAGGATACAAGATCCTCTCTGTGCCCAAGCCCAAGGGGACAGGAGGGGGAGTGGCACTGATCTTCCCAGAATGGGTACTTGTGTCCGTCATCCCTACTCAGGTTTACTCCTCCTTCGAGTGCCTAGTCTGCAGGCTCTCACTCTCTCCTAAATCATCTCTCCTCATGGCCACCTTCTATCAGCCACCACGACGGCCTGGTCTCCCCCTCTAAACTCCTCCTGTTGGGTGATCTCAACATCCATCTGGACTCTCCTTTCCCCTCAGAACCTTTCCGCAACCTATGTGATTCTCTCTCCCTCTCTATCTTACCCTCTGGCTTCACGCACACAGCTGGCCACACCTTGGCTGCTTTCATCTCTACCGACATCCCTCTCTCTATCCTTCTCACTACCACTCTCTCTTGGACGGAGCACTCTCTTCTCTCATCACACTTGAAGCTCTCCTCTCCTCTTGCATTGGCACACCCAACACGGCCACTCATTCTCAAAGCCACCAGACCCATGAAAAGGGTGACAGAGCCTGCCTTTGTCTCCAACTACTCTCTGCCTCCTACTCCTGTGGCTAACTCCCATCCTGACACAGCCTTTGCTAACTTCAATCTTTCTTTCTCTAACACCCTTGACACTCTTGGCCCTGTCATGAAGGTCCGACTGAAGCCTTCCAAAAAGTGCAATTCTTGCTATGACTCCGATCTGGCTGCCCTTAAATGCAACTGTAGATCAGCTGAGCGGAAATGGAATTCGTCGGGCGGACCCTCTGACAAAATGGCCTGCTGCCTCCTTCAAAGGCAGTATCGACTTTGCATCCACAACAAGAAAAGTCATATTCAAGCCCACATCTCCGTGGCCTCAAACAACACTGCCAAACTTTTCAAAGTCTGTAAGGAACTTGCAAATCATGCAGCAGCCTCCTCTTCTGTCAGACCCACCAAGGACCTTTGCTCAGCCCTGAATGCACACTTCACTGCAAAAACCCAAGACATCCTTTCCTCTCTCCTTCACACCACATTTTAAACCAACACCTCTGGAGCCTCTGAAACTGCTCTTCTGAACACATGTGAAGACATGCTCTCGAATCTCGACACTAACACTGCCTCTGTCCTCATTCTTCTTGACCTCTCCTCTGCCTTTGACACAGTAAACCACAACATCCTGATCGCACATCTGCATGACACCCTGGGAATCACAGGTCAGGCTCTGGCGTAGTTAACCTCCTTCCTTTCCGACCGCCCATCCCAGGTGGAAGTTAGGTCCTTTCTCACTACTATCACTCTTTCAACTTGTGGTGTTCCACAGGGTTCTAACCTATCCCCCTGGTTCTTCTCTGTCTACATGGCTGCCCTTGCACATTGATTGCCACTTTCATCTCTAACTTTCAGTTTTATGCAGATAACATGCAACTCTCCTTCAGGCTACCCTCAGCAATCTCCTCTACCTTGCTCATATCTGACTGTCTGTCCACAATTCAGTCATGGTGTGCTGCAAACAACCTCTGCCTCAATTCCAGTAAGACTGAGATCGTTTGCATTGGGACTCCTGCTCCCGCTTTCCCACTCTCACTCTGGCCCGGCCTCCCTTGGCCCTGCGCCCTCACCCTCCTGTGAGGCAAAAAATATTGGGGTCATCTTCAACTCCACTCCCTCAGTCCCTACTCACATTTCGGACATCTCTAAAAAGTCCAACTATCAGCTACACCTCCTCAGAGGTACTCTTCCTTTTCTCACCCCCCACCCCAAGTGGCTCACTGTCTTCAGAACCCTCGTTCTCTCAAGGCTAGACTGCTGCATCAGCCTCTTTCTCAACCTCCCTGCCTCTGCTCTGTGCCGTCTGCAACTCATCCAGAACAGAACTGGTAGACTTATCCTTGGCCTCAAGCCCAGCGACTGCATCTCTCCAGCACTAAAATCCCTCCACTGTCTCCCCGTGGCTGCCTGGATCAAGTTCAAAACCCTCTGCATTGTCCACAAGGCTTTCTGGCGCCAGGGACCTAATTACCTGCAACAATGCCTACCTAAATACTGCCCTTCCCGAGTCCTCCACTCATCTACCTCCAACCTTCTGCGGGTGAGGTGGTTCTCCAAGCAGAGATTTGGATGGAGAATAGCCTCCCTGCCACACTATGTCTTAAGTCTGATCTCCTTAAATTTTGGAAACTCCTTAAGACATTCCTCTTCTCCTCTTCCTTCTCGCTCCCTCTACTCTGCTAACCTTTCTTTCCGCTCTATCCCTCTCTCCCTCCTTTTCTGCACAACCTTCTGTCTGGCCGCCTGGTGTACCTCAGAGTATCATAGGTCCCTGGCACCCTCATCAGTACTCTCGCACTTGCCTCCGGGCCTGCACTTGCCTCATAGTTACTGCACTTGGTCAATGACCCTTGAGCGTGGCATCTCTGAGCACTTACCCCAGCTTCTGACCCAGCTTCTGACTGACTGGGCACATTTGGTCCCCCCAGGCCCCCCCTGAACTTGTCCGCCCCTACCCCCTTCACTTCTCCTGCACCTGTCTGCGCACTTGCTCGATCTAAATGCACCATGCCTTGAAGGCCGTCTATCTGTGTTTCCCTTGTCTCCCCACCTTGCATGGTGACGCCTCAATGCACTTTGAAAAACTTCAGAATCGTTGTCAGACCTCTTCAATTGCATGATATGCACTTGTTACATGCACCCACTCTGCCTGTGCAAACTTGTATTGTTCAGAAATTCAAGGGCTCTGAATGACTGTTGTTTTTTCCCATTGTTCCCTCCCTCCTTGAGTGCTTTGAAATACTTGCTTTGTGTATAGGCGCTTTACAAATAAACAATACCATACCATAGCATTGTGATGGTCATGTACTGACAAGCATGAATTTAATTTGACGTCCAAAAAATTTAACGATTTCCAAAAAAGGTGGCCTGGATTTTAAAAATATATATTTTATTGAAAGTTTGTAATAGCAACATTACCTGAGAAGGGCCCTCAAACCATACATAAAGCAACATTCTTGAAACAACATGTCATGATTCCTGCCCCTCATGTCCCCAGCCCTCCAAGATGTCAGGCTGGAGCCAGGCCACGATCAGCTACATGGCCCTCAAAGGCCTCTCCGTCCCTCCAAAGACCCATTTGGAGTCAGACTTGGCGCTTGTGGCACCAGACTCACTCACTCCCATAGGATAACATTGGGGATTGGACTTGTAGTGCTTTGATGGGGACAAGATGGATGCCCCCACATATTTCGGTTCCCAGAACTACATGTGCAGTCTAGTCTTTTGGGTGTGGTTCAGCCCAGAGACACCTGGGATACCCAGAGACTATTTAAGCCACGCCCAGGCTGAGAAACATGCTTTGTGTTTTCTGCACCTGCAGCGTGACACTCACCGTGTTCGGATCGGTCTCCAGTAGGCCTGCATCTTTCTTCTGCGCTCAGCTCCTGCAAGAACAAGAACACCGTTAGGAACAGCCTTACCTTGCGGCGCTTCTGCCCATCATTCAACGCTTATTCTGTTCTGCCGGCATCTTCGGCGGTGTCATTCTCATCCCGCCACGCCGCTTTCTAAGGAAAAGGGAAAAGAACAGAAAAAAGGCATTAGTAAGCATTCAGCAAATCTTCGCTTATTTTTAAAGACTGTACGAGCTTTACACGCTTACCTGAATCGCAGCCGCTCTGGGGGAACTCTGTCTCCGGAACTCCTCATCCATCTGCAAGAGGGAAAAGACACTCCAGGTTAGCGTGGAAACATCTAGAGGCGCCGCATACCGCGCTTACTCACCGCATTTCTTCTTCATAACCGGCATCCACGCTGAAAACGTTGCAGCACCTAAAAGACACAGAAAAAGTACTCAGTTCAATACAAATACGAAAGGGTCGCATCGCGCATCGCGCTCTCACTCACCTTCAGCGCTACTCATCTCAGCAGCACTTCGTCATCCCCGGACGCCGGCCATCATCTAAGGAAGGAAAGGAACGAAGTTAGAGAACTGTTCAAAAGACACATTATACTTACCTGTCAGACTCTTGAAAGTGAAGTAACTAGGCAGCAACGAGCCTGCATCAATCAACGCGTCCTTGAGCTGAAAGCAGGACGGAGAGCACACTTTCCAAGACAACAAGGTGAACTGTGGATCAAAGGGAAGGGTTGAACCCTGAGGAAGAAGGGGTTCAAGCACACAGAGACAATAGGGAGTTAAACTCTACCAATCCTGTGTTTCAGGCCCAGTCTCCAGTCGAGTTGACTCCAGGGAAGGGTTTGAGGTCGTAAGAGGTCAGAACAGGCTGAGTGACGTCCCCGTGGATACCAGGTGAGCGTTACACAACACCATATCAACCAGATATGTCCTGGATGTCCTCACTGTTATTATGAGGCAGTACTGATTCTACATTTCAGGGAAAATTCAGCTAACACAGGTATGTCCCACAGTACATTGTTAACTTGCCCGGGACATTTAACCAACATAAACCTTTGACAGCGCTGAGCAAAGTATGAGTAAAGAGATGAAGAAAGCATAACCACTACAAAAAGTAGACCACAAAAACATGTTATCAACACCTGGGGCGTCATTATGGGACCGGCAGTAACCGTGCTGGTAAAACCGGCAGGTAGCCGCCGGACCCGTAAACAGTTACTGGCAGCTAGCTTGCTGGTATCAATGGGGTATTACAACCCCTGCAGCCGGAAAGTCAGGCGCCGGTAATATGTTGTTCCCCATTCCCATAGAGTCCCATAAGGCCTCTATTGGAATGGGGACCACTGAAACACTGTCACTAGTAATAACAGTGGCGTTGCTTCCGTGAAAGGATGTGGGCGGGTGCCAGTCCACCGGGCAAGTCAGAGCTGCCGGGCCAGATGACACAGCCGCCCAACAGACTTGCACTTTGCCAGTCCAAAAATAATGGTGCTGGTAAGCTTACCGGCACCGTTGTTTCCGGACCGGCAAGGTTATAATGAGGCCCAAAGCCTCTTATCATTGGAGCAATTAGTCTGGGACAATTCCTATTTCAGCCTTTGCCTTCCTCTGCTGAAAGTTCTGGTAACGTATTCTGAATCTTTTCAGCCTTCTCAAGCATTCCAATAAATTAATTCCTTCCCTTCCTGGTGACCCTGAGTTTGGCAGGGCACACAATGCCTGCTTGTACTCCTTATGAATGCCATTTTATGACATTCTCTCCCAAAAAGTGAACTGGAACACTGAGCCGATAATTCTGTTGACAAACTCAAATGGAAACACCCCTCTATTCACTGGGTTTTACTGTTTCCCCTTTTCGTTTCCTTCGTTTCGTTCCTCAGACATCTCAGGTTTAGAAGCTTTCATCACTTCACAGGCTTTCAAAAACCTTGTTGCTTTATCAAGTGAGCATACTTCAGATTTTCTTACCATTATCTTGGCTCTGTGTAATGTTTTTGACTAAAACATGGTACCTGTGTGCAGTGCATTTTGGGTGCGGACAGAGCCATAATGGACATTTGCTCCAGGCCTCAGTGGAAGCTGCACTTGATGCAAACTCTTTTCGTATTATTCCACTGGTAAACATGTTGTCAGTGCTGCCTATTGCTTGTGTTATTTTGCAATGCTCCAAGGACACATTGGAGAGAAGATGCATGCATTAGCTAGAATGAGCCGCTGCCAGCTGGTACCTGATAACGTTGTTATGGAATTTGCTAAAGCCAAAGAGAAGTTATATAGTTGTTTTTTTGCTGCTTTCTTGAGAAAGTGGAGAGTTTTGCATCTTGGGGTTACCATGGCTCACTCCAGCCAGGGACCCATGAGAACTGTCAACAGGTAGAGACTTGAAAAGCCAGAAAGTTCTGGAAAATGCCATCATGCATTTGCAGATGGCTTGAAATGAGGGGCCGTAACACTACATAAACAGTTCTTTGGGAGAAGAAATGTTGATGCAAGTTTAGTAGACAAGTTATTAAAACAATTGATAATTGCGAAAAACTACGTGCTATCTGTCCCTGGAGGAAGAACACCCTGACCCTAGCGGGGGTGCCTGGCCCTAGATGGCATATGGTACAATGCCTATCTAACAGGGATAGATTGCGAGAAAACTGTCCCTCATCTCATCAATTGTATGGGTATATCAGATTTCATTAGGATATTTCCACAAAAGAGCAACCAGCAAAAATCAACCTATTGGCTACTGCAACCAACACGACTGGTCATTGATCCCGTTGGAACAGCTGACTAGCTGGCATGGACATTGCTTCGCTGTGGGATTTCTATATGTATTTTATTCACCCTGGGGCATCAAGTTTGCCACATGCAAGAGGTTGTGTTAGTAAAATTGATGTATGAAAATGTACCCATCTGTCAGGTATCGTCGGTGGAAGCTATGGCATTACTGGAGACATTAGTTCAAGGTACACTCTCCCCGTTCTAGTTCTCATTCAAGATAGCAGACTTAGGAATGTAAACAGACTCCGCCCACTACTCTGTGCGTTGTATCTGTTTTTTCCCTTACAGTGCTCCGCTGTTTACTCCGTTGAGATTCTACTTGTGCTTTCCTTCTGTACTCCTTGAGATTCACCTTTGCAGTTCCGCTCTTGTATCCTCTCTCATTTCGTTCTACTTTCCTTTTCTAAGCTGTTCGTCAGTTTCACTTCGTTCTCCGTGATTCTATCCTTTGGAGTTCTACCGCCATTCCTCTCTTACCTGAGCCACCTCTTGGTTTCAGGTTTCTTTCCGCGGCACTCCCGTGATTTCATCTGTGGGAGGGGTAAGTGTCCGTAACTGCTTTTTCAGTTCTGGCGCTGCCCCATGCTTCTATCCCTTGGTGTCCTACCACCATTCTTTTCTTACCTGACCCGGATTCAGGTTTCTATCCGCCTAGCTCCTCGGTTCCATCTATGGGAAGGGCAGTGTTCGTTAGAGCTCTCTCTGTTTCTGCTCAGCCCAATTCTGCTATTTTCTGGCTTACACAGTAGTAGGCTTCTGCAGCCTTCCTCTCTTACCTCTTTATCCTCTTTATCCTTCTTGGTCCAGTCTTCACTCTTGGATATTTCCGCGCTTCCTCCCTGGAGGAGCCGGCTTTCTTCATCACTCTATCCGTTCAAACCTTTATCCTTCTTACCAACTCCTACTTTTCACTGGCCTCCGAGCTCCTTTTAACTTCATTTTCTAATCATATTTACATACTAAATTGTGGGCTATTGCCACCGAAGTGTTTCAGAGCTGGGTTCCGATTTGAACCTTTTCTTACCACTATATTTGCCACCATCCAAGACCACAGACTTCCAGTATCAATCCAGTGAAATTGGACATCAGGGTTTTTTCTGCCAATCAGCTTTTTCCCTGAATTTGGGGTTTGGCTCCTCGGGGTCCCCCAAGGACAGGTACCAGTCCCTGCCAAGGTGGCATCCGAGGGAGCCAGACCCTATTTACATTATCGGAAGGACCGAAAGTCTAAAGAGAAACAGTCACCAGACAAGAGGAAGTCCCGCAAGAAGACAACTTCCATTACCAAGGACAAGTCATCCGAAGAATCAGGTGAGGAGGAGGTTTGGGAAGTAGGGCAGAGGCCTGACACCATCTTACTGGGACACCTTAAAAGGCAGTGAGTATTAGGAGGTATTTTTATATTCACGTATCCCCCTTTATTGTCAGGGATATCTAAATGATCATGGGAACCCCCATGACGAGAAAAGTCGACCAGTTTCAATGGTTTATCTCGTTTTAACCACCTTCTTCAGGACCGTTACTATTTTCAGAAATGTTTCAGTCTTCCAGCTTGCCTCAAGATCAGGCAATATGAACGAGCTGGTCCATCCCCAGTCATGCCATAGCGTGTGGCCGGAGAACTCTAAACTGTCAAAGTGTATAACTTCTCGGACTGCAGATTGTTTTTCTACTCAGCGTGGTAGGGATTGCTTAGTTGGAGTGGCGCTGTGTACTTAGTCCGCTGGAAGGAACTCTTTCCCATAATGTCTTTGAATTTACCTTGTTGTTATTTCCTTAAAATGAGGGGCGCCCGAGCAGTCCGACAGAAAGCTTCACTGGAGGATGGACGCCTCTCCACAGGCCCATTGATTCCAAGATCTCTCTGCCTGCCTGTTTGGGAGCTTTTCAGGGACTGCTGACGAGATGAGAGTGTGTATTGCAGCTGTGTCAATGGTGATTTATTTTATTTAGATTTATTTTATTCATGTATTAATGTATTATTCTTGTTGCAATTATTCATTTACGTATGCTTGTGGTGATAAATGAGGCTGTATAAGAGCCATTTTACAACCTAGCCGACTGTGTAGATATTTGCCCTTCAGCATTCAAAGTTTTTCACTCATTGTACTGGGGAGAAAAATAGAAATATATCCATGCACTCAGTGAAAATCAAAACATTTGGCTCTGTGGGCAGGGTGCCTTGTGATGAAGAATTCCAGGCATCAAGGGATCTGTGCTTGAATGCTGATGGGCAATATGTATAGTGAAAGTGACGTTTTTTTCCCTTTGCAGTGGGAGTCAGGCTGCGTTAATAAGTGTTTGCGTGTGCACTTTCTGTGACTGCATTCAGGTTGCAATGAATAAGTTGTTGTAGATAGATTATTGTGATTTATTGTAAATATGAACACTTTGTTTAAGAAAAAAGATAAGGGGTCCTCTTCGGATACCAGGGTGGGCAAAGAGCCCATATGATTAATTGGCACAGGAATGGGCCTGCAGCGCAGGATTGAGTGAACAGTGGGATGAAAGTCTAGGTGAGGCAGGACCCACAGAGTTTGTGTTTTGTTTAGATCAGGTTTCAGTGGAAAAGGGAAATTAATTCACTGTGCTAGGGAGGCGGGGTGGATTCTATTGCATGCCTACAGAAAAATGCATCAGAAAAATGTTGAGCTGAATGAAGATATTTTGTGTTTAGAGAAAGAGTTAGCTGCTATGATATGATATGATATGATATATGATATGATATGATATGATATGGCATTTATAACGCGCCTATACACAAGTGTTTCAAGGCGCGACGAGACAAGGGAGGAGGAACAAAGGGAAGACAGACAACAATCTTACTAGGCCAGGTAACATTGAGATTGCGCAAGTGCAGGGCAGGTGGGAGGGGAAAAGGGAGGGGGCAGTGCAGTACATGGGATCACACAGTAGAACAAATAAATACAAATAAATAAAAAGGAAGGCCAGCTGGGAGAAGTGCAACGGTAAGTGCAGACATCAAGTGTCAAGTGCTGGTAGAGGACTGTAGGGATACAGAAACAGGCCCTGAGTGCAAGGGGGGCAACCAGTGTAGGAGTGCAACTGGCAGGGAGGGGACCTGGGCCCAAGATCAGAGGGTACCCAGGTGACCAGTATAGTTTCATTTCAACCAGGAGTTCAGCAGGAAAAGAGAAAGCAGAAGCAAAGAGGAAGGTATTGAGGTGATTCCGGAACCAGAGATGGTTCTCCTCAAGTTTCAGAGAGGCAGGGCTCAAAGCCCATCTCGCTAATGCAGCGATTACAAATGAAATTTGGGCACGACAATGCAGATAAATACCAGGCAGTGGCTGAGCGGGCAGCTATCAGGGTTGCTCGATATAAATATAAAAAACGATGAGGTAATATAAACAAAGGGAAGGTGACAGCTGTAATTGCCACAGCAGAGGTGGATTGGAACCCCGATCAGTGGGATGGTGATATTTGGAATTCCACTGGCTCAGAGTGTACCCTAGAGGTGGATGCAGAATCTAAATCGAAACCTGACAAAAGACAGTAACTGCCAAACCAGTAACGAGGCGTTGGGCTGGCCCTCATCCCCATAACCCAGGAGGGTGAGTTGTGGATTTGAATACGCTAGAAGATTACACATGTCAAGAGGTTGGGGAGGTTAATACTTGGTTGAGGCAGAGAACATGCAAGCCCTTGCTTACATGGATGGTGCGATTGTTTGATGGGGGTGCCGGGGTCCTGTTGGTAGACTCCACTGATTCCCTGCACTTCCTGCCTCTGTCCAATGACACCAATATACAAGAAGTATAGAGGCAGGGCCTCCTCCAGATGCAAATGGCCAAGCTTCGCAAGTGTCTCTGATGCACCTAGTGGGCCAAGGATGTAACCGTATGTATCCTATCACCACTGACTGGCCCAGTGAGGGAAAGAAGTGGCACACATTGAAAGAGGTGATTTAGAAAATCAGGGAGCATGCCATGCAGGACGCAATTCAAGTAGACAAACCGGTACATATAGGGGTGGTGCCACTGTCAGTGTCAACGCGAAATATAAGTATAAGAACGGGCCACCCACATATAAAAGTGTCATTATGACTTTATTTGTAGGTATGACTGGAAACTAACTAATGAAGTGGTTAATGCAATTCTGCAACTGTCAGACATGGGTGAGTGGGTGGGACAAAGGTGAGGATAGACAGAGAGCGCAAAAGGGGCCCAGTGGGAGAAGAACAGAGGGCAGGAGACATTATAGTAGAGACTCCCGGGTGTCAAGAAAGGACATGTTTTTGGCATTATTGAAAGATGGTGTACCACGGGAGGAGATTGATGGTATTGAAACCAGGGATATGTATGAGTTATACAAAAAGAGAGTGCTTTTGGGAAGGAGTGCTATAAACAAGTTAAGAGACGGGTGGTGACTAAGTTGAAAAGGGACACTTCAACTTTGGCTCCTCCTGAGGAGGAACAGGAAGAAGGGTCTATGGGGACACCGTCCCCGTACCAGCCAACATATGCTGATTTGAGAAAGGTGGTGAGTGCAATGTTAGAGTCCGAGTCTGGATATACTCATTCCAAATTTGACTAAGATTATGGCTAAGCCCTGGAAGCTTACACTCATCGAAAAGTTGACAGACAACCTCATGTTAATGTTAAGATATTTTGGAAACCTGGAAACACATAAGAAGTCTGAGATTTGATAGACACCGGGGCGCAGGCTTCATTGATTCATAGAAATTTGTCACGATTTAAAGGTCGACACTTTACCATTTCTGGGCTGAGGGGAAAGGAAACACCTGCAGTACAGACAAGAGTGGAGATGAAGATAGGCAATTTGTCAAAGCAGAACTATCAAGTGTTGATTGTCCCGATATTTGAGTATATAATTGGTTTTGAGTGAATGCATTAACATGTACACCAGTTATTGTAGGCACATTGAAAATGCCATTGTGCACATGCCTTTGGCCACAAAGTGTGTATCTATGAAGCAATACCATATTCCCGGGGACATGAGGACATTTCAGACACTATTAAGGGATATGTAGAAGCAGGAGTGTTACGCCCTGTTACTACTGCTTGGAATAATCCAGTCTGGACTGTGAAAAAGGGGGATGGGAGCTGGAGAATGATGGTATATTATAGAGAACTGAACAAATACACTGATCCTTTAGTACCTGCAGTCCCAGATGCTATCACTTTGATTACAAAAGTACACAAGTTTGAGAGAACCTTGTATGCTGTATTAGACCTAGCAAATGCTGTTTTCTCTGTTCCAGTTGCTGAGGAGTGCCAGGAGCAGTTGGTTGTCTATGGAGTACTTGCACAGCCCAACCATTTGTCACCGGCTGGTGGCAGAACATTTGGACAAAATACCATATAAACCTGATGTGTAGATTTCACATTAGATTAATGACATTTTGATTCAGGGCAAAGATGGGCCATCTGTGTGAAATCAGTTAGAATCAATCATTGACGAGTTGAAGAAGGAAGAGTGGAAGATAAACCCTGACAAAATTTAAGGGCCAGCTGAGACCATGGTATTTCTGGGAATTCAGTTGCATAATGGGCATCGAGAGATGGTGCCGGAAGCCCCACAAAATATACTTGAGTTTACCACGCCTGTGAACAAGAAACACGCTCAGCATTTCATAGGGCTGTTTGGGTTTAGGGCAAATATTGTCTCCACTTTACAAAGTGACGTGAAAGAAGTATGAGTTTGAGTGGGGAGAGGAACAGCAGAGAGTGTTTGACTTGGCAAAAGGCACTGTGCAGCGTGTACTTCATTTGTGGCCTTTGTAGTCAGGAGAAGTAGAGTTGAATGTGTCTGGAACAAGAAAATTATGCTCACTGGGGCTTGTGGCGAAAGCAAGACAGAAAACAGGTTTTGGAGTCGCAAATTACCTGAGGCTGGAGATATATACACTGCGTTTGAGAAGTAATTGCTAGCAAGCTATTGGGATCTTGTTGATACCGAGCAAATGACAGACGGTCATGATGTATTGATCAGGCCCGAAATCCCGATTATGCATTGGGTTTTGAGTTCTCCTGCTTTTCTCCAAGGACACGTTGGAGAGAAGATGCATGCATAGGCTAGAATGAGCCGGTGCCAGCTGGTACCTGATAACGTTGTTATGGAATTTGCTAAAGCCGAAGAGAAGGTATGTAGTTGTTGTATGCTGCTTTCTTGAGAAAGGGTAGGGTTTTGCCTCTTGGGGTTACCATGGGTCACTCCGGCCAAGGGGCCTATGGCAACTGTCAACAGGTAGAGACTGGGAAAGCCAGAAAGCTCTAGCAAATGCTTAAAATGAGGGGAGCATGAGCAGTCAGACAGAAAGCTTCACTGGAAGATGGATGCATCGCTCCATACAGGGACTGAGGGCGAGATCAGAGTGTGCCTTGCAGCTGTGTCAACAGTGACATATTTTATTTAGATTTCTTTTATTCATGTATTAATTTATTATTCTTGTTGCATTTATTCATTTATGTATGCTTTTGGTGAAAAAAGAGGCCGTCTAAGAGCCATTTTACAACCTTTCTTAAGGGACTTTTACAAGCATTTTAGCTATGTCAGACAAGCGTTCATAAGAGTGAGCTGCATGTTAAGCAAATATTTATACCAGCCTCTTGCCACTGCCTGGCAAGACTTTCATCAGCCTCCACGGTGTCCAGTAGAGACATCCACCAGCTTCTTGGTTTTGACTACCAGATGTTAGCCAGAGACTTTTTTCAGCATCTTGGCTTTGTCAGGTAAGCATTCATCAGTTACTTCCCCCAGAATCTTGGTTCTGTCAGACCAGCCTTCAGCAGACTTCATCTCTAAGCAAGGATTTCCGGAAGCAGAGCGCTGCAGCTTCTTCTTACGTAGGCCGATGTCCTAGCAAACTATCTCCTTTGGGCAGTTTGTGGTCTGTGCTTCGCAATGAAGTCAGCTCTCTGGTGGTGTGTCCAGACAAACAATAGCCGTCAGCTGCTGCCTCTCTCTTTTCATACTGTCTTGCTGGGCTTCGCATTGTTAGACAAATTCCATCTTTATTCTCTGCAAATGAATGGGACTTGGTCCATTCAATCTCACCCTCATTCCTGTCAGACCTTTGAATGTTTTCTCTTTTACGCAGGCGAGTAACTAAATCTTTCATAAGGGCTGACTTACATTTTTAAATGCATTATCGCCATGAGTCAGAGGGTCACTGGGCAATTGGGAGATTACACTACCATTGCTGATTGCAATTAAAAGGGAAACAAATTCAGCTCCTTATTTTCTGAAAATAACGGTGATTCACCACATAAGGCAAAGCATATTTTGTTGTTTTGTTTTTTGTGATGGCAACATTTTATTTGGTTTACTTTTATAAATTTGGTGAAATCTTAATGTGTTTCTAGTTAGTGACAATTTCGAGCACAATGTAAGTTTTTTTTATTTTAAGTTACGTTTTATGGAATGTCTTTTTCCCCTGTTTAGTGTTGTTATTTAGGTGCATTGTTCATTTGCATATGTTTTATTTTCATTATTTATGTTTTTGAGTTATGTATTTGAGAAAAATGCATAGCAAGACGGAAGCACTTGGCATACATCCCCAAAGACTTGAATCATCTATTTGAGTAAAAATGTGGGTGCTGAACTCAACTCCTACCTGGATTCTGAAGAACAGCTGCAGTGATGCAGTGCAATGCAAATCATCTGTTTCTGATATTTGCTGCTGTCTGGACTATTGGACAGAATTCTGTGGCTTTCGGAGCTGATGCGGGGCAGGAGCTCAATGTACCTCCTGGGTATTGGTAATTTTACATTGATCAAGATTTTGCTGACCCAGGAGCGGCCTAGCTTGCAAGTGAAGCCTTGTATATCCAGGTCCAGCCTTTTATGACCTGGCAAATTCTCATCTAGCTAGTTATTGCTGACATTTGCAAGGAAGAGCCTTATAGGCTGCCCATTTTCTGCCATCATATGCTAAGTACTTACATGTACAAGTACTACCAGACTCCCTATGCAATGTACATTCACAGACCACCATTGTTGACCTCATACCCCAGGAACAGTTATAATATGCTGGATTTGAACATCCTCATATGCTCAGGCACTGCCATCATATGCGTAGTACACTCTAACATGGGCAAGCGTTGTGATCATATGTCTTGTATGTAAGTCCTTCACAAGTCTTTGTGGTACCAATATATTCCCAGCGCAGCCTCTTATGTGCTAGTGATGCTACTGTATTCTCTATGTGTATTCTCACAAGCCAGCATGCTGCCATTATATGCCAAGTGCAGTCTTATATGTCCATGTCCTGTCCTGCAGTGCTATGACAGGTGTAGCTAAGGGACATTGATCATATGCTAGACACAAGCTGTTTCTGGGGACATGGAAAGAATTACGTTGGACAGAATAAAGGGTGCAAAACCACAATTGACGTTCCAGGAATGAGAAAAGGGACAGCTGTTCTAATGGATCGATATTGGGCCTGCGGATCTAGGGCATACATGAAGTTACCCAATTGGGGTGGAGTGTGTTCTTTGGTGTTTGTCCATGTTGCAGCATAGGTGATTCCTCAGAGTGATCTGAACATTGATACTTTTCCAAAGGTAGACGACCATTTGAGAAAAAGAAGATCACTCGAACTTCGAAGGATGAAAAGGGAGTACTATTTCTCATCCAAATCAATAAAGGCCTATGAAGCTATTCCTGATAAACACAAGTTGTTCAGCAATACTGCTATGATAATGACATCTATATGTATGCCTGCACTTCAAACAGCGGTGAATGCCAAATGGCTACAGATCACCAGGTGGGAGCTTCTGCAGACAATCAATGCGACTATAAAAGGATTCAACACTAAAAAAGAAGAGCTGAGGCCCATACAATTGATGACCCTCCAGAACAGGTATGTCCTTGAGATGATCACAGCAATGGAAGGAGGTGTTTGCGCCGAGATCGTGCCATCATATTGCACATTCTCACCTTCTCACGATGGCGAGAATGGAACTTGACGGAGGCCCTATCGATGTGAAGTGACCTGCACCCAAAGATGGAGGAAGAGACAGATGGCATTGAATATGACAGTTGGTTTGCATTCCTGTTCGCATGGATTTCTCATTGGATAGCAAACTTATTCAAGTTTTTTGGAGCAATACTAGTGCTGATCATGTTTGTATTCTGTCTAATCAGGATAATAATTGCACAATGTCGGAAAACGGCAAAGAAAGCAGTAGGAATGAAGATCATGATTGATGCCAAGGATGAACCAGAACCCAAGGAGCTGACTGATGACGCCGTCAGAGATTAAATAAAGGCCAGCATTGTAGCACCTGAAGGAATGAAGTTCTGGTACCGAAAGGATCATAAAAAATACATGGGACGATGGGTCTATTGTACCCCGAATGGCCATTGTAATTACATGACCTGGAGTGTGGATGAACACATTAAAACGGCGGGCACCTTGAGGGCGGTGATGAAAATATGGACACCCAAGAAACACTTCTTCAAGAGAAAATGCCCTCAAAAGGCAAATATACAATTCGGAGGAAGGGGCGGGAGAATGGATAGAGGAAGTGCGGTGGAAAAGGCTTGCGTTGCGATTACTAGAGGAGGAGAGGATAGTCCGCAAGCTCCGGTTCCTGAAGCAGAAATACTATGAGATAGGTGATAAGGTGGGCGCTCTGCCAGTGACCTGCTTAAGGGGCCAGCAAGCGGAAAGATGGATCTTGGGGTGTGGGGGGCCTGAAGTGGACAGTAGAGGGGACAGCGGCAGGGATAGTTGAAACTTTCGCTTCCTTCTATGAGGAGCTGTACGCAGAGGGGATCGCCCCTGTGGAGAGGATAAGGAGGCTAAACTTGGGGGGGTTTCCCTTTCGATGTTAACCACTCAGGAGGCTATGGGGATGGATGCCCCCATTACCGGGGAGGAGGTCTCGGAAGCAATCCAACGGTTACGGGCTGGAAAGGCCCCAGGAGAAGATGGATATACCCCAGGTTTCTATAAAACATTTGCAAAGGTGCAAAGGTACTGGTCCCACATATGGTGAAGTTGTTTAACCACATTGTGGAAACCAGTCCGGCACCGAACTCATTCGGAAAGGCCCTTATATCGGTGATACCAAAGGAGGGTAAGATCCCTCAAGGCCTGTGGATCTTATCGCCCGATCTCGCTCCTCAATGTGGATTCAAAAATCTTCACAAGTGTGTTGGGTTTAAGACCAGATGTATTTATGCCACAACTGGTCTAATCAGACCAGGTGGGGTTCATACGGGGAGGGCAGGGCGCAGATACAATGCAGAAAACCTTGCATCTAATCGATATGGCTCGAGGGAAAGGTGGTAATCCTATGCTCCTGGCAGTGAACGCAAAGAAGGTATTCGATAGGATGGAATGGACATTTTTTAGGGTGGTCTTATGCAAGTTTGGCTTGGGGTATGGATTCCTGAAAGGGGTCATGGCACTGTACTCTGGCCCAGAGGTGTGGGTTTCAGCGAACATATGGATAGCCCGGTGGTTCAGGGTGGGGCAGGGTACACAGCAGGGCTGTCCTTTCTTGCTGCTTTTGTTCGCTCTATCCATGGAGGCGCTGGCCCAGAGGTTGCGCGATGATCCACATGTAACAGGAATTGCAGTGGGGGCAGTGGAGTACAAATTGGGATTATACGCAGATGATAAACTGCTGCTCCTGTGGAATCCCGCAGTATCTATCCCGGTGGTGGTGGTGGATTTAATTGAATGATATGGTTCGTTCTCTTGTTCAAGATCAATAAGGGTAAATCCATCCTGTTCCCTTTCAATCCAATGGAGGAACGGGACCAACAACAGCTAGCCTCTCTGGGGATGATGATTAAGGAGGACCAACTGCAATACCTGGGAATATTGGTTACTGGGCATATAAAGGGGTTGTATGAGGCAAACTTCCAGTCCTTGATACGAAAGTTGTATTTAGACATGGAAAAATGTGGAATGCTGACTATCACATGGCTCTGGTGACTTAATGCTATTAAAATGAACTTCCTCCCAAGAACTTTATGTTTGTTTCAGATGCTCCCTATTATGGTAACTGAGTCTATAATCCGGGAAATGAAGGGGCACCTCCTTAAGTTTCTGTGGCAAGGAAAGAAGGCTAGGGTGGCATACAATGTCCTGGTACTGCCTATGGAAAGTGGGGGTGGGTAGGTTTCCCTGACATGCGACTCTATTATAGAGCTTCCCAGCTCAGAATCTTGATCCCGCACCTCAGAGAACAAGGGGACCGCCAGTGGGTAGCGCTTGATAATTTCCACCTTCAGATGGCTACAGTTGAGTAATGACTCTGGGTCCCGAGGAACCGGATACCGGGGAGGATTACGGCACATCCCATTCTGGGGATCACATGGGAGATCGGGTGAATGGGCCAGAAATGATAGGGGTAAAGTCGTGCCCATCTCCGCTGAGTCATCTTTGCGCAGCTGTGGAAGCAGGTCCACTTTATTTCCATAGTGGAATTGGAAGAACCATTGTGGGTGCGCAGTCTTTCGGTGTTCTCCTATCTGCAATTAAAGGAATACTTACACAGGAGCTTTGAAAGGAGAGAATTCAGGGGGGCCTTACACCAGATGAGAAAATAATGGACTCGCAAGTAGACATGAAGGGGTTGATCTACTCCTTATATGGCAAGTTGGTGGAGGCAGGAACCCTGAACACAGAGGGGCTGCAGAGGAAATGGCAGAGGGACCTGGGCATGGAAGTGCTTGAGCCATTGTAGAGTCAAATTTGTCATAAAGCATTCAGGTATCCATTTTGGCCCAATACAAGCTGCATGGCATTGATTGCTTCAACGTTGGCAGTATTACCCGGTCCGCCTTTCCAAAATCCTTCTGGAAGTGAGCCCTCTCTGTTGGGACGAGTGCAGGGTGAGGGCAAACTATTGGCACATGTCGTGGGGGTGTGAGAAGGTTTGGATGTTTTGGGATGAGGTGCTTGGGTGGATTAAACACCTCGAGGGGATATCCTGAACGTTGACACCACTATTAGTGCTGTTTGAAATGAGGAGTACTGAGAGGGATTATGTTGGTCTCCCGCATCTGGCGCACTTCCTGTTGTTGGCAGGGAGGGCATGTCTGGCTATGCACTGGAAGAGGGTGCTCATCCCTGGGCAAAAGGAGTGGTTGCTTACCGCAAGTAACATCTATATGGAATGACTAACAGCGGCCATACATGGAGCGGTACGGAACTGGAAGTGGACTGGGAGACATTTAGGGCCAGGTACATGCTGCCGTAATGGCTAGTGACAACAACGGGAACATGATGAGTGGGGGATCTGAATGGTAGGGCGGTGATGTTGACACAGAGACACTCTGCGGTTCGGGGGGAAAATATGAAGAAAGAACCGGGACTGGTGGGGAGAGGCTTGGCATACAGACTAGAGTCAAATAATTTAAATTTCCCAGAGACATGCTTGGTTTAGATCAAGGTGTTTGCCTATGCCAGTGGAAGGGAGGGGTAGGGAGAGGTTAGGAGGGGGCGGGGGTGGGGAGAAAATGTTGGGCATGATGTGTTCTGGCCTGTATCTAGTGGTTTATTTGAAAGGTGTGGTTATGTGCTGGCCATAGTTTGTTATGTAACATGTTGAAAACCAATAAAGTTTGAATTTAAAAATGTAAAAGAAAAAAAATCACCATGGACCAAACGTGGACCATGGAGATGGGGCTTCTTCACAGTACCCTATGTTCTTGTCGTTGAGGCTCAACAGCATTGAGCCATTCTTTTTGGCATCAAACTGGAGCTCTGTGTGCTTTAGGTGCTGGTGTCAAAGGTCCCCAATCTGGCATGGATTTGGATCTGAAATGCAGGGAAGCCAGGTGTCACTTTCTTGGTTCTGTGGTCGCTTGGAGTCCCAATGCAGGGGTTTCAGGACAAGGAGAGTCCTTTTTGCTCTTCCACTCTAGGGAGCTTGGCTTACACCTACAGGGAATCCTTCAACTTCAATCAACAGGAGCCTGGTTCCATTTCAGCCAGAATAGAGGCCATGGTTCAAAAGCCATCACCACTGCTATCCCCAGGGGTGTTTAGGGGGCAGAGCTGTCCTCTGTCCTAGACCCCTTCTGTTTTCACCAGCATGGCTGAGGAATTTGGAATAGACTGTATCCCCAACAGAGATCCCAATAAATATTCTTGTCCTTGTGGAAGTCCAAAGTTGAATCAAAGAATGAGGCGTACCCTTCTCCTTTTAAACCCAAAATGCCACAGCTGATTGGTCCAAAGCAATCCTGGTATAAGGGGGGCAATCCTTGTTGTAACTAGCACCATTTGCCATCACCCCCAGAGCAACTTGCCTGTAGGATATGGTGGGAACAGAAAAAAGGAAGCTAGTCCTAACAGAACCCAACATGGTGGGGCCCCTCCTAGGCCCACCTTCCCTCTCTGGCTACTCTAACCCCACCAATTTCCATGCTTGCTGGTTTCCAAAGGATTCCAGTGGTGTGAGGCTGGCTTTATGTTCCCATGAGACCTCATGGGGAAATTCCTATTTGTATTGTATTTATTTATTTATAACGCGCAAACCAACAGGCCCGGAGGCATCAGGGCGCAATTTGTACAAGGTTACAGATATGCAGGCATAACAGAGAATCATTAAACATTTACACATGGGTGCAGGTATAACATAGAATCATTATATACATTTACAAGAGGATCTTATATACATATGTACAGTAGTTTCAGTGCCGATAGGTGATAATAGCGGTCGGCAAGTCAGGGTAGGTCAGGAAGAGGCGCGAAGCCGGCCTTAAAGCTGGTTGAAAAGCCAAGATCTAGTATTGGCTTTGAAGGTATTGAAAGAGTCTTCCGCTCTAATTGAAACAGGGAGGGAGTTCCATAACTTGGAAGCTAAGACGGGGAAACTTGAGCCCCCTGCTTTTTGCAATTTAAATCTGGGGATCGCTAGACAGTGGGATTGGGCTGTTCTTAGAGGTCGGGAGGTAGAGTGGCGCGACAGTCGACTACCAAGGTAGATCGGGGCTTTGTTGGCTAGGCATTTGTGCGTAAGGGCGAGTGTTTTGAGTGAAATTCTTTGTTTGACAGGTAGCCAATTTAACTTACTTCTGGTTTCTGTGATGTGGTGGTGTCGGGGAATGTTTAAAGCGGCACGAATGGCGTTGTTTTGTGTCGTTTGAAGTCTGTTCAGGTTCTCTTGGCTGGTGCCAAGATAGAGAGCACTGCAGTAATCAATTTTAGCCATAATAAGGGTTCTCGCTAGCGTAACGCTGTTAGACGTAGTGAGGAATGGTCTGCAAGCTGCGATAAGTTTGCATGTGTATGCAGACGCAGATCTGACAGCATTAGTTTGTCGGGTTAATGAGAGTGTGGCATCAAGGTAGAAACCTAACGTTTTGGTGTCTTTTGAGACACAAATGATATTACCATCTATGTTGAATGACTGATAGGATGGCTCTAGTCTGCTCAGGCGTTGTGCAGTGCCCAAGATCAGGAGCTCCGTCTTGTCATCATTCAAGCACAACTGATGTTGGGCCATCCAGGCTTGGATGACCAAGTAGACGTCGTTAAGGGCCTTGGTGTCACCTAGATAATCACCAGTGATGGGGATGAGTATCTGGGTGTCGTCCACATAGTTAGTATAGGAGACACCCAGATAGTCAAGCACATCAAAGAGTGGTTTCGTGAAAATGTTATAAAGTGTAGGTGACACACAAGATCCCTGAGGAACGCCGCAGTGAATCGGGGAAGGGTCCGCGGCTGCGGATGGGGCAAAGACTCTCATGGATCTGTTGCTCAGGAAAGATTTGATCCAAGCCGCAGCCGAGGAAGAGAAGTTGGCAGCTGAATGGAGGTGCTCGCACAGGATCTGATGGTTGACCAGATCGAATGCGGCTGGGCGAAGGTTCTAACCCTCTTGTAGGAGAATCAAAGGGGGAACATCCTGGCTATTGCTCCACATGGGTGTAGTGGAGACAGACAGACCAGACACTAATACAGATGATTCCTGTCCTAGCAGCAGTCCTGCTTAGAGCTGACACTAGTGTGGTATCGAATTGCTGTGCTGTATAATTGTATGCTCTTATCAGTCAACATGCCACAACAAGGCATGGCTTATATTTAAAGATGTGCATGCTGCCAGACTGACTAAGGCATACAATTATCAGAATGTAAATCAGAGGGACAAAAAATGAAAAACAGTTTATTCCTTCTTGGACATTGAACTTGCCAAGGATGAGCCTGCCAGGGATGCACATTTGTCCTTTGAACCCACTCCGTTCCACTGCAGAGCCAAGGTTGTGGATGTCGGGACTGGTTACAGCAAGTGCTAATTTTGGTTTGGAGCATTTAAGACATCACGCTCTGTGGCCACCCTCCTTAAGCCCCCTACTCCCCTCGGCATCCTCCTTGGTAAAGAACCTAGGATACACGTTGAGCCCTGATTTATCTCTCTCTCGCCACATCCTAGATTACACTAACACCCTCTATCCTGGCACACCTGCTTCTCAGCTCAAAAGGCTCCAGTGTGCCCAAAACTCTGTGGCCAGGCTCCTCCTAGACCTTTCCCCAGAGATCACATTTCCCCTGCCCTCAGGGTGCTCCACTGGTTACCTATCAGCTAACAGGCTACTTTCAAAGCCTTGTGCATTACACACTGTGCTGTCCACAAAAAAAGGCCCTGTATTCCTCCCAAAAAACGTACAAAATACCAATCATCCAGAAACCTCAGATCCAGATCATCCCTCCTCATCCGACCATCCAATCTCTCTAGAAATGTAGGTTCCCCATTCTCTGTCCTTGCTCCCACAATCTGGAACTCTCTTCCACTCAACATCTGCCTCTTAGAGGACAATTTTTCCTTCAGGAAAGCTCTCAAAACCAGGAACTTTCTTCCCACACAAATTCACTCTTCCCCCTTTCACACTCATTCATTGAAACCAAGCCACCACAATGCTGCCCTTCCTATCTGACCACCCTATCTATACAGAATGTTTGATTTGACGTCAACTAGTCATACTCTGATCGTCCCCGCATGGGGCTACCTCACTCGGGCAAGCAAAGGGGGTAATGGTCCACTCATGTCTGACCTGTGCAACCTTGTGATCCACTTGTGGACCACCAGCAACACATCTGTCTGTCCTCCTCTCGCTATCCACGCACCCGACTTGTGATTAGATGTTTCTGCATGAAGCTGCCTGCCTCAGTGAAGGTCACAGGGAAGTCTCACTCAGGCAGCAGGTTAAGGGGCATGGCAAAGGACAGCCCTTTCCCCTGTTTGCCCTCCTCGTCCATGGATGCCGTACAGAAGAACCTACAGCTACCACTCTGGTAAGGTGGCATGGGCGGTGAACACAGCCATTACTGTGCTGTGGTAAAACTCTGCCACTCTTATTCATTTTGAGGTTTGCCAATGCATCACACGTAGAAGAACCAGACAGTGTGTAATGCACTGCTCTAAAATGGATTTGAAAGACAGGAAATGCATTGCATCTAGATGAATTGGGGCGGGGGGTGTTCAATGTATTGAACTTACATGGATTTGAGGGCCGACATCATATTGCACTAAATGATCTTTGAGGGTTGCTAATGTATCACACTTCTGGATCCTGGATGGATCCTGAGGATGGCCAATCTACTGCACTTAAATGAATTTTGAGGGTGGGCAACATATTACACTACTTAAATGGATTTGAGGGTTGCCATGGTATTGTACTTAGTTGGATTTGTTGGTGGACAATATATTGCACGTAGATGGATTTTAAGGGTGGGCAATGTATTGCACTTAGATGGTTTTAAGGGTGGGCAATATTTGTTCTTGGGTGGATTTGAGAGTGGGCATACTATTGCACTCAGAGAGATTATAGGAGGTGTGCAATGTTTAGAGTGTAGCTGAAGAGAAAGTCCCAACACCCTCTCTGGGCCTTGGCACCCCTAGATCAGGAAAGGCAGGCTGAAACTCATCAGGACACTCATGCTGGTTTTCAAAAGACATCTTTATTCTTTCCAGGGTAGAGCAAGGCACACAGCATACAGCAAGAACTCCAACAGAATGCTAACATGCTCTGAATCCTGCCCCCTTATATACATTTTGCATTTGGCACAGTTCTCTATTTCATGATGCAGTTCATTCTCATTGGTTTAGGCAATCAAATACATGCCCCTTCCCCTTCTAGGGTTGGTTGACTGAACTGTCACTCACCAAGTACCCATGTAATACCTACACATGCAACTAATTAAAATTGTGTGAGATATTCCCGACCTTTAAAATGGATCCTTTGATGTGTCAAAAAAGAACATGGCTGACATACTTGAAATAATCTTAGCAAGCAGCACCATGTCTCCCTGTCCAGGAGCCCAAGTATGGGTATCAGCTGTGTGCCCCCCCTGTCAACCCCCACAACTGTTGCAAGCCGACCAGTTGTCTGTACTATTGCTACCTTGCCTTGAACACCAAGTGCATCATTTATCAAATAATTGCTGATAAGAAGTCTGAACAAACCGTCTGGATTTGTCCTTGCCTCAATGAACTGCTATGAGGTAATTATTTCATTATTTCAACATGATTTTGCAGAAATCCACTATTTGTATGCCCAACACCATCTTAGAGTTAATCATAACTTGGTTCCTATTCAATTTCAAGACTAGACATTCGGTATCTCTGATAAATGTATACTACTCTACATACCCTCTTGTTGGGCATGGCATTCTGACCCCACAAAATAGATTGCCCTTCAAAGCGCTTTTCTGAAAGGCACTACATTTCTGATTTTTGCAATATTTAGAGTGAGTTATCAACCCGACAAGTTGTCTGCATTCGGTTTGAGGGGAGTGGGGTCTATATCCTATACATTCAGTTGAGGGGGGTGGGGCCCACTCTCTGTACCTAGCCAATATATGTATTTCTCTCACACTAAGTGTCTTCAGAATTTAGCTGAAGGCGCAGCCTCACTCCTGCATGCTTCTGATTTCTCATACTTATCGAATGACACATTGTACAACACTTCTGCCATAAGAATGCAGAGACCTTTCATAACAAACAATTCGAACTGTAGCTACACATTTAATGACTATGCTCTTGCACACCACCTCCACCTTACTTTTAGTGCACCTCTCTCCACCCATCCACATGCCAATGAGACATGGGTGGCTTCATTGGGAGTTGGTCCCCCTCATCTCTAATGGCAATAATGCAAACCCGCATTTAGCACCTCCTATTTTCCCATACTCTGGACTTTGATCCTTCCGATGGCTTTCAACCTACAGCGGATTGGGACCATACCTATGGTGAAAGATGTTATACAAATGACAAAATTAAATTAAATGAAGATACGTCCACAGACATAAGTGTGTAGAAGGAACCCCTCCCCCCCAGAGCATCCTGTTTCAAATGGTAGTTTGATTTTCTGCTGTACACTTATTAACTGCATCCATGAATATGACAGCAAACATTTTGCTGGACACATCCAGCTGTAAGTCGATATGACCTGGGAGTCGTCTCATTTACCCTTCTTGTAAATAGGAATAATCAAAGATTCCACCAATGGTTTTGGAAGGGGGTTTATCTTCCTTACCTTTTCAAAAGGAATTTCCAAGGGTGGACGCACATGCCACCTTTCTATTCTTTAAGACTAGATGTGCGTGGCTGTCAATCCACTGGGCCCTAGATTGCTTTACTTGATTGATCTTTTGTAAGATATTTTAAAAAGTAAAGGTGGCATTCCAAATTCTTTCTTTATTTACTTTGTGAAACACCTGAGGGTGTTTCACTACTCAATCCCGGGGATCTCTTATTCAGGTGGCCAGGGAAGGTCCATCGCTATTGGATCCCGACCCTGGAGGTGGACAATCAAGGGAGGATCGCCTGGGTAGGGGGTTCTTGGGGAGTCGGGAGGAAACACCGGAAGGTGAGAGATGGTATCCCTCATCTCCTGACATTTGTTTACCCCAAAATCCCTATACCTTTATGGGATACTAAAACTACCATAATTCCCCTCCTTTCTTTATCAGCCTAATACTGAGATGGGGAAGAGGAAGACAGAGACTAGGAAGATTACCACTAGTAACAGGCGATGGCCCTGTCCCACTAATGAGGTCAGGCAGGGTCAGACACTCAGTCACAATCACACACACCTGAAACTCATTGACGGCTACCCAGAGTATGAGAGGCGGAGCACAGAAAGAGAAGGAGAACGAGATTGGTTACGCAAGGGCTGTTGAACACCAGGCTGCAGATAAAGAATGGCCGAGATGCTGACAGATTGCAAGCGAGACCAATAGAAAGCAAGGTGAGGGAGGGAGTCATATCTCCAAGGAGCCAAAGAGGCACTGAGAGGAAACCTCCTGCACAGCTAGAGGATGTTACGCTCACCTGGCTCCCACAGGGGCGTCAGTCGGACCCGGACAGCTGCGGTCTCCACCCACGTGATGCGTAGTGCAGCGATGACTGACTGGATCTGCCCTCCTAATCTTGTCTGCTTAACCCGTAGAAATATTCTCCTGCAAGGGGAGAGATGGATTTAGCCACTTGTGGATTCAAGTGATGGCAACCCCACAGTCCTCCCCAACTAATTACCTCCGAAATGCCCTCACAGCCATCTCACCTTATATTCTTGAAAGATGAGCTCTCCATCCTGCGTGGATTTGCAGGGGCGCGTCGACTCCAGTTACTTCACTGGTTTGAAGGCTCGGGAGAGTTCCGGAGAGTATTGACTCTGAGGTTCCTGGTAAGGACCAGTAAGTATTAAGTTCATAGAGTTCAATATGTCCGATGTTCACTCTTGTTCCCCCCTTCCTTTCTTGTCTTGCAGCTGGCTCGTGAAAAGATGCTCTTGTGGCAGCTGGTGGCGCTCAGGTAAGAGTCTGTGTCACCCAGCACTGTCCAGTAAATGTTGCACGAGGAAAACGTGTTGTTTTGTCTCTCTTTACAGATGCGGCACGTGAAAATATGGAGAGTCACAAAAGGATGCCTCCAGTGGTAAATCAGGCAAGTCTATGGTGGTAAGAATTATATTTGTTGGTTCCCTCGGCTCACCTTGTGGTTTTCTTTTGTCTCCTAGGTGCCGAAGTTCGGCGAAGAAATGATGGAGGCAGCGCCGACCCGAAGGATGCTGTGAAGACTGGTGAGTATGGCGCGGCGCTGCAGCTGGAGGATCGGCGCGTGCAGCAATGATGTTCTTTACAGGTCCGGAGACAAGATGTATCCAGAATCATGTGTGGAATAGACATAAGTTTGTTTTCTAACCTTGTCCCTTTCTTTCCTCTTTGTTTTAGGAGCTCCGGATTCGAGGCGGGCGTGGCAGAAGACTGGATGCAGGCTGCAGGCACGGTGAGTGTTACGCTGCTGGATGCAGAATAACGCAAAGCGTGTGTTGCTGGTCGGGTGTGGTTTAAATAGCCTCAAAGGTAGTCCCAGGTAAGAAGTCCCTAGAACCACACCCGAGTAAAAAATAGTCCCTGTAGAAAAATAGTCCCTTTTAGTCTTCATGTTGGATTGGAGTCATTTGCAGCATGGTCTGCCTGAGGTAAGTAATGACTATGAGCCTGGCGCCTTAGGCGCCAGGACTGATTCCTACTATGAGCCTGGCGCCTAAGGAGCCAGGACTGAACCCAGATAGCCCCTAGCCGGGGCTGCTGAGGTTTTACTAAATGTCTAGATGCCTGCTCCCGGGGCTGATGGGCTTGGTCCGGATGCCTGGGGGTAGGCATCATGACAGCGGAACCCTCTCTTTGATCTGCCTGAAGGTTACTCGTTTCCCCAGAATGACAGGAATGCCGGGAAGGTCTGAGAAGAGAAGGGGAGAGACCATGACCTCGGACGGGATACCAGAGAAGAGCCAGTTACAGTTTATCACAACCGGTGAGTTCTTGAGGTGAAGGAGAGCCCGGTTTGTGAAGACACAAATGTGAACTTTGTTGCAATGAAGCCGACACGTCTGACGGCAGATGCAAGAAGAGAAAGATACAATTGTTGTTTTGAAATACCAAGTAGGAGAGTGGTCCTGCGGAGAAAGAAAGACGCTTTATCGAAAGTCTCTGTGAACTGTAACCTCCCTCAGAAAAGAAGCAGAAAACTGACTGTGTTAAATGGATGTTGAAAGCAAGTGGAACAGGGAGGCTGACAAGGAGAGAAGCTGTGATCCTAAAATGGCTTGTTAATGAAAGCGAATGAAGTAAGTGAGACTTCCTGAGAGTGCCAAGAGAGTGGACGTGAAAACAAGGTTCTAAGAAGAGCACTGTGAATATAAGGAATTACAATAGATAGGATGCATTGTGTTGAAGTGATCATGCATAGGCCCTGGGGGGGGCTTTGCAGTTTCGAAAGTATTCAATGTGAAAGTAAATTGATAGCCAAGAAGATTATCTGAGGTGCCTATGGTGAAAGATTCACCTGAAATATCGTTATTTGAGAAGTGTGGTATATTGATGATGTGAAACAGGCAAGGGAAGCCTGAGAGAACGGTGTTATGTGAACCAGTCGACGGAAGCCTGAGAGAACTGTGATATGTGAACCAGGCAAGGGAAGTCTGAAGAGAACTGTGATACATATTGAACTAATATTGGGTCAGTAAAAGGGAAGCCTGAAAGATTTTGGTGAATTCTTTCAACTGTGCCTACTACCCACTTTAGGAGGGAACATATAAAAAGCCCCATTGACTTAAACTTGGGGAAGGGAGTTGTGAATCAACTTTGTAGCCATTCTGACTTTCTTTTGATACACTCTTGTATTTCTCATACATTTTCCCACACTTAGTTATTGTACAGCATGAGGGTAAGTATAGGTCTCTGACATAGACTTTTTCTTTGTTTGACTGGTTGACATGGACTATGTTATTTTACATTGACGGTTGAGATTACTCTCATTAAAGAATTAGGGCCAGCTAGGAAGTCTCCAACCCCCATTCAAAGCTCAATAAAGTTGTTGTAACTTTTATCTTTATATCTGTGTCTAACTTGTGATACCATGCCTGCCTCACGCTTCAACTAGGATCTTCTTCTCAGAATTATTAGAAACATTTTCTTTAATATGTTGATGCCACATAGCAACATTTATGGGGTTCATCTGTAAAATCGATTTGTTCAAACAGTAAAGCTAAAGCTGTCACCACAAAGCTTTAGAATCTCCCCTTCATATAACTTCCAACATATTTTCCCAGCCATCTTGATATGATTTGCTTTATCTAATTTTAACCAATTTCGATATTTCCGTTCAACATTTTTTGTAGACTCATTAAATATTTATCTCCCTCTAGATTCCAATCTTTGATTAACTTACAAATATTACTGTGGAGTTCTCTTTTTTCCTGCTATGTTTATGTAATAGAGGATCACTTTTCCTACACCGTTAACCATAGTTAGCTTCCCTGTGATGGCAGCACACTTCTGACTCATCTTCTTATAAGGCATGAGAAAGTCTTAATTTGGATATTTTCCTAACCCCCAAATACATTTGCTCAATGTCCCTCTTTACTTTCAGTGTAGGCCACAACCTTATGTAAATTACTTTCTGACCACAGCATCATACTTTCTTTTATTTTCTTTTAAAATTCACCAATCATTCTTGAAGTATTTCTTGTTTTCTGGAAGGGTTATTAGGTGAAGGAGAATGGCATGGTCACTAAGGCTATCTGTCTCATGTTGTAGGCTATCTTCCTTGGAGATATCTTGTTGAAGGATGAAATAGTCATCTATTACCTTTAAACAAAGTGAGCTGGCCTGAGTTGTCACCTATTGCCTGCCCATTCAAGATATACAGCCACCAGTCATTTAAAAATCTTTGCCATTCCTTCCCAAACAAATCACTCTTTCTTTTCTCCAATACAGGTGGGACAAGATTTTAATGTATGCCACTTTTATCTTCTGCAAAAATATCATGTATTCCAGGGCATTTGGTCTTCGGATTACCACATAGAATGATTTTGTCAGTATGACCCAAACGTGTCCACCCCTCCAAAATGTTATCCAATTCTCTGGCAACTGAGTTAAATGCTAATCCTCCTGGATGGCTGTGTACACATACCATTAAATACCACATAAAAATAAAGAAATGTTTCCTTCCAACAGGAGGCCATTAGATAAGATGCTTGCAAAAACCAAGGTTGTACTGTTTTTTCTTCTCCAAAAAAAGGCCCAAGCAAACACATTTTTAATTGCAATAATTAGACTCACACTGGTCACCCCAAATCCCTTTAAAGCAGGATTCATGATACTCTTGTAACCATCCATGAGCATTTGCTCCACCAGCCAGGTTTCTTGACGCATCAATACATTGTGCTTTAATATAAATTTAGTCTTATAATGAGTGGACAGAAAGTTACGAAAGCATTCTGTATTCCAGGAGTGCAACAGCAACTAGGGAGCCACTGCCGTTTGTCAATATTACTGTTTAGGGTGACCTTTCTATGACCAGAACAATCTTCTTCAAAACACATGATTTTCAAGTAATTTCACTCAATAACTATCCTCCGTTGTTGCTGCAGATCAGAAACGCTCTCCCTTTCTTCTTCTCTGGCTATCCTCTGGCCAGGGTGCTAGAAGCAGACAGAAAGGCAGACTCTTAACCGGTATAACATACAAGTAAAATCCCCATTTCCTTACCTCATCGGTTTCATATCGAATGCATTATCTGTTTTAAACACATCACTCAGAAGAAACAGTTTACTTTTATGTGAAAAATAACTCTATCAAACATTTTGCAAAATAAACCAGCAACCTACGATGTCTAACAATAAAGATATACATTACTGATATTTCACTTAATAACAACTTCATATGTTACAATGTCACACAAGCATAACATGTATATGTAGAGAAGATACAACATAATTTTAATTGGCATTAGGAATCCACGTATGGTATAATCTTTCTATTTCTCTGCAACGTTACTTGGAAAAATGACATTGATCATTTGACTTGAAAACTCTATTCAGTATTTTCCTTTTATGTGATATTCAGGTTTTTCTTTAATCTAAACTATGTTTTTCACTGGTCAAGAATTGTATTAATTCCTGCACATCTGTGAGACATCCACTGTGCACAGCACTCACAAACACAGATATAATGTGTTACTGTGAATAGACAGGGAATTGATAATGATGTACTATAAGAGGCTAATATCCCCTGAACATTTACAGATTCTAGGGTGCGATAGTGTAATGTACTTCCCCAAATTGTAATTTACAGGCCCAGTCCCCCCTTCTGTAACTTAGCTTGTAAACAGGATACCCCCAAATGCTTTACATTTCTACCTGGTATTAAATTAGTTCTTGGGACAATTATTTGTGTTCTCAATTCTGGGTTTTCTTTCAAAGGCTGAAGACAGGTAGGGACATCAACCAGCTTCAGGGATGGCCACCAGGCACAGTCTTCCTTTCAGTCCGGTTCCTCCCAAATCCCTCTCAGGCAATATGGTCCTTTCTTGGGAAAGTCCTCTGCATTTAGCTCCCTCTAGAAAAGGCCTTCCTAAGGAGAATCTCCATAAGCTATTTCCAGTTGGAACCCCAATACACCTTTCTCCTGTCGGGCAGGCTCTCTTCCATTGCTGCCTTTTCTCTGTTTTTTCTTCATGTTTAAGTTAAAATCCCAGCATACTCGACCCATGCAGCATCATTTAAACACAGCAAGTGTGAATTGGACAGAGTATTTGATAGGCTCCCTTCAATTATTGAAACACAGTAGGATCATACTCCTTGCTTCAAAGCGCCCAATGTATTTTATTTTGCCATAAGGGGATGCATTAGATGTCAGTTATTATCAAACTGGTCTGAACTATGTCTTTCCCTTACAATTCCTTGCATGGACCTGTGCCATTAACAAGAATTATATATTCAGAATTGCATGACATTTCTGAACTTAGAGACAGCCCACATTTTCCTTTAGCTGTGCACAATTGAGTTAATTAAATATGTATATTTATCAATATTTAATACACTTTACTATATCCTTCTTTTATGTTGTGACTGGGTCCAATCTGCTGAATTCAAATCTATTTTTGGTTTCTAAATCGGACAAAGGATTTCAAAAGGAGAGCTAATAATGTATTTTATTATTTGTCGCTTTAAAACAAACATTTTCTAATGCTGCACACAATATCATGCGTTGCAGATCTTAATGTCAACAGGCAATGTCTGCGTTCACAAACAATATGCCTTTTCAATCAGCTCCTTTCAATGAAACCAACACCAGGCCTTATTGCTCCGACAGGTACGAGGTCAAGGTCTGTTTGAAGACTCTGTTATTTGAAGTTGTTATAACTGGCTGGCCATGAGAGGGCGCTAGAGAGCCGTCCAAGATGGCGGCCTCCCTGTGAGCTCCGCGGAGCTCCCCTAAAATCCTGACCAATCGAAGCATCTGTGGTGCGCAAATTGTCCGCAGCCGCCTCCAGTTTGTAGCCGAGGTGAATCCAAGCAGAACGGGGCATTTCATCCGTCGACCCTCGGACGCTAAGTCCCGACTCCTCGACGGTGAAGAGCACCCCCCCATCCCCGTGCGAGCGGGGCACAGGCATGGGCCAGGCGCAGAGGGGCTGGCGGCGGAGCGGGCCTGGGACTCGAAGGTGCCGATCGGAGCTGCCGAAAACGAATGAAAATCCTGCAGAGTCCTGGGAGAACCAACACGGACGAACGCCGGGGGGCTCTCCGGGCGCCGCCGAGGATCAGGTACGCGCGCCCCGTGCGCCCTCGCGCCCTCGCTCGCGCGCCCCGGGTGGATCTCCGGCTCCCCCGAGTGACATTTAATCTACGAGAAGGCGCAGAGGCGCGGGGGTCCACGGGCCTGGGCCCACGTGAACAGTAAACAACATATCTGAAAGACTTACTCGGGGGGAAGCGACTCAAGGCCTCCTACACTGCCCAGCCGATAACAAGCTGTAGATAACGCCCAGATCCGGCGACCCCCCCCGCTTTCGCGAGCACTCATTCGCAGAGGAGACACTGGGTGAATCCCCGCCAGAGGAAGCGTAATAAACAGCACGGTCAGTGGCCAAACGGCCCAAACCGGCCCAACGGCAAGACCTACAGAAAGTCACACCGCTGGAAAAACGACAAGCCGGGCACCCCGGGACCCCTGGCCCGCCTCCCGCTGCCCCCTGGCCCCCGCAACGCGAGCACCAATGGCGACTTCGAGGAAAACGGACAGATCTCAAAAAAAGCTGAACTTCGAGGGTAGCTCCACGACCAAAGCAACCACCTCGAACAGCAGAGCGCAGTCTCCCATCCAGGTCGCAGCCCAGGACGAAGAGGAGGCCCACGGGTTCGACATCAGGGAAATCCTCCTTGAATTTAAGGCCGGGATCAGGGGTCTTGGAAGCAAACTCGACGCACTCTCCTCCAAGGTCGACCTACTCCAGCACCGGCTGGACAAACACGCCAACAGACTGGACACAGTCGAGCAGAGAGTATCTGACCTCGACGATGGTGCAGCGGCCCTAACATCCAGAGTGGCCTCCCTAGAAGTGCAAATGAAAGCAGTAAACGCAAAAAACGAAGACTTGGAAGGCCGCTCTCGGCGCAACAACATCAGGATCGTGGGAGCTAGGGAACAACAACTCACCGTGAAAATGGAAGACTACGTTGAGAAGTTATGTATGGACCTCTTTGGTACAGAAATCCTGTCCAAACTGTTTGTCGTGGAGAGAGCTCATCGAGTCCCCAACACCAGACCGATCCCGGGGGCTAATCCCCGCCCAATCATAGCGAGATTGCTCAACTATAAGGATCGAGATGCCATCCTACGGGCGGCTAGGGAAAAAGGGGATCTCCAGTACGACGGCGACAAGATCCAGTTTTTCCCGGACTTCTCCCAAGCTGTCCAAGTGCAGAGAAGATCGTTCATGGCAGTAAAGCGCAGATTACAAGAGAACCAGATACAATATGCCATGCTCTTCCCGGCCAAACTCTGTATCCAACACGAGGGCAGGACCCAGTTCTTTAACACCCCAGAAGAGACAAGCGACTACCTGGATCGCTCTGGCTGTAGACCCGCTACCTTCAACGGAAGACCACAAAGGGGCGACAGACCAAGAAGAAACCCGCCGTAAAATTTGCCTATAGGACACCCAAAACGGCGGCACGAGACTTCATGGTTGACTAGAAACGACCACCACAGTTCAACATTGCATCCGAAGAAGGGAGCCAGCCTCCTCTTGGAGGGCCACCTGCGCCCCGAGCACAGCAATGCTAGTTGTACTGTTAAAATGGGTTTGTTTATCACGGGCATGTTGGGGGTTGCCCGTGCAGGGGAGGGAAGTTAGTTTAGCAAAACCGCCACAACCCGCATACCCCCGATCCACGACAGTCACACGAAGAACTATGCATCTAACAATTGTCACGTCCTCCCTGTTCCTCTATGGAAAGCGACTCCAGTCAATCCCGCAAGCCCCGGCTCGACATGATTACATTGACCCCTCTAGATGGCAGCGGCAACATTGAAAATCGCCACCTGGAACATACGTGGCGCAACCAGCCTATGAAAATGAGGAGAATTCTTCAATATCTTCGGAGACACAAAATCAACATAGCGATACTCCAGGAGACTCACCTGCTGCCCGCGTCGGAACAACATTGGGCCAGATCATGGGGATGCCATCGGTACTTCTCATCCTACTCCTCATTTGCCAGAGGTGTTGCGATCCTGATCGACAAGAGAACTAATTTCAGCTTTATTGAGTCAAAGAAAGACACGAGGGGAGGGCCCTAATGGTGAAAGGGATAATCGCAGGGAAAGAGGTGGTGGTGGTGAACTCATACGCACCGAACACAGATGGACCTGATCATTTCAACTGGTTAATGTCCCATCTGGACGCGACCAACGCGACGACTGTGGTGTGGGGTGCGACCTCAATACCACACTTGATCCCAGGCTCGACAAATCCCATAACACATCGGGAAACCCATCCAAGGCCAGTATTCAGGTTCGAGAGATTTGTCAGACCTTCAATCTATCTGACATGTGGAGAAGACACAACCGAGACAGCAGGGACTACACCTTCCGATCAGCCGTACACAACACCAGTTCCAGAATCGATTATATCCTGGCATCCTCCCATAGCCCTTTCAGATGGGGTGCGTGCCATATCCTGCCAAGGTCTTACTCCGACCATTCGACGGTTGTACTGGAGGTCACCCTGGCGGGCGTAACAGTGCCTGGCCTCAATTGGAGATTCAAACCCGGTTCACTCACAGACGCCGTATTTGCAGCAGAACTGCGACATGAGATAGTCTCCTTCCTGGACATCAACCAAGACTCAGTCGACTCCGCATGCACCATCTGGGAAACACTCAAGTGCTAAGTACGAGGAATTTGCCTGACTAAAGAAAATAGCTTATTGAAATCGATCCGAGGCGAATTATCCAACAAAGAGCGTCGTTTGAAGGAACTAGAACAAAACCTCTCCAATACTCCAGATCCACGCACCCAAGCCGAGCTCAAAAAAGAACTCTTGGGGTTCAGGGAGACAGCGGACCGCGAATTGAAGTTCCTGGGTCGCAGGCAACAGATCAGGCAATACGGAGAGGGGCAAAAACCAGGTGCACTGCTGGCCAGGCTACTAACTATAGACAAAGTCCCACCCCGCATTGAATGTATCACGGATGCGCAAGGCCAGAAGGTTTACACAGAGGAGGAGATCTCCAATGTTTTCCGAGAATTCTATCAAAACCTGTACAGTTCAAAAGGAGCATCAGATCCCGAAGCGATACGAGAGTACCTCAATGACACGGAACTGTATTGGGTGAGCCAGGACCTGCGCGAACCCTTGAACGCGCCCATATCGCTCGAAGAAATTCAGACAGCAATCAAATCCTTGCCTAACACCAAAGCCCCCGGTCCTGATGGACTCAATGGCGACTTCTACAAAGCACACGTGGAAGTGGTGGCCCCCCTTCTTCTGCAAGTCTTTGAAGAGGCGGTGGAACGAGGGACACTCCCTCCCACGATGCGCGAGCCTAACGTAATGATGTTGCACAAAGCTGGAAAACCTACAGAGAACTGCGCTTCGTACAGGCCGATCTCATTGATCAACTTAGACAACAAAATCCTAGCTAAAATTCTGGCGACCAGATTGCTCCCCTTGATGCCGGCACTGGTGCTGGGTGACCAGGTCGGGTTCATCCCGGGGCGTAGTACAACATACGGCATCAGGAGACTATTTGGCGTCATTGAGGCCCTGGACCCGACGCAACAGGCAATCACAGTACTATTAGATGCTGAGAAGGCGTTTGATTCAGTAGAGTGGCCCTTCATGTTCGCAACACTAAGGCATATGGGTCTGGGTAACTTCTTCCTGAAACTAGTAGCTCTGTTATATAACGAACCACGCTCATACATCACATTAGGGAACACCAAATCCACAGGGATCACATTGGAACGCGGAACGAGACAGGGTTGCCCACTTTCGGCCCTTATCTTTGCCCTGGTGATGGAACCCCTGGCCTCAAGGCTGAGAGCCGAGCCGTTAGGTCGAGGGTTAAAGCTGGGTCCTCATAGGCTAATTGTCTCCCTATACGCTGACGACGTCATGCTGTTCGTCAGTGACCCCCAAACCAATCTCAACCCCGTAATGCGAGAGGTGATAAAATTCGGGTTAATGTCAGGCCTCAAAACCAATCATTCCAAATCGATAGTGTTCCCCCTGACCCCTTGCACTTCAGAGTTTGCAGATGACCACGGGTTCAAATGGGAAAACTCGAAGGTGCGCTATCTGGGGATCAAGATGTCACGAAGCCATCACGAGATATTTAGAGACAATTATGTAATTACACTGCAGTTATTACAACAACGTATTCAGAGATGGAAATCTCTACCACTAACGCTGTGGGGCAGGACCTCACTAACAAAAGTGGTTATTCTCCCCAAACTTCTATATCTCTTCACAAATATCCCGCTACTTCTCCCCAAATCCTTTTTATCAAAAATCAAGAGCGCGATCCTTGAGTTATTATGGGCGGGGAAACCAGCACGGGTAGCGTACAACACACTTACTCTACCAATATCAAAAGGAGGCCTGGCTCTCCCAGATATAGAAAAATACTACTGGGCGGCACAGGCCCAATTCCTAAGCCACTGGTACTCAACCCACTACATCAGACCACATGTGCAAGTGGAAAGAGCCCTGGCTTCCCCCGACCTGTTAGCTGCAGTCATAATAAGCCACATTCCTGTGCCGCATAAAATGCTGAATACAGTCCTATCCACATATGCGATATGGAAGAAGATCGCTAGCGAATACGGAGTGGCTATACGATTTTCCCCCCTACTACTGATAAAATTCATCCCCGGCATCTCCCTCATGAATGAAAGAGTATTCCTGTTATGGATAGATAAAATAGGGATAAAATCGCTGGGAGACCTCTTCCCAGAGGGCACCTTTCTGACCCCCCAAATGGCTAAAGACAGAGGAGGGAACACATCCTTGGCTGTCTTTCTCTATTTCAGACTCCGCCACACCCTTCAGGGGCTATTTCCCACATTCCCTAAGCAACCCCCCACCTGGGATCTGTTACACAACACTATTTTAGCACAAGGTGAAGGTAGACTGGTGTCAACTCTGTACAAAACCTTGGTAAGAGACACTCGGAAACTTCAACCCAAAGTGCAACGAAAGTGGGAATCGGCTTTACAAGAACCGATTAATGAGGAAGACTGGGCCTACATTCTTCGACAGACTCAAAAGGTAGCGTTAAATTCTCGATTCAAGCTAATACACTTTAACTTTGTGCACCAAACATACTACACTCCAGTCAGGAAACATAGGCACCACCCAGAAGCGTCAGCCCAGTGCGAGAGATGCGCATTTGCCAACGCTGATTTTCTTCATCTGGCATGGGGCTGTCCTGGTATCCAGCACTTCTGGACTTCCGTTATACAAATAACATCCGACATTATAGGTGAGCAGATGACCCCCTTACCGCTGGGTCCGCTTCTCGGCCTCACTAAATATCTACAGCCAGCGTCACGCAAGCTGGCAGCGCTCCTCATGGCGCTGGCACGAAGAAGAATTGCTATGTCGTGGGGTCAGGGCCCACTCCCCAAGATAGTTGACTGGGAAAAGGATATAACATATTGCCAAGATATGGACACCGAATTTATTCGAACCCTGCCTTTACATGCGCGCCCTCCCGACATCTGGGGGCCATACATCACTTACCTGATGAACAATGCTGAAGCTTCAGACTCGGACAATCGAAGCCCCCAGAGCGAGAGACCATAGGATGGAGGTACACGAGGGCAACGTGGAAAGCTTTCCATTTGACTCAGACAAAGGATAGAGGCAATCAAATTCACGGTGGACATGGGGATGGGGGGCGGAGGGGCGGGGGAACTGTTGTTGGGAATTGCATTAGGCGGCTCCCTGTTGGAGCACTGCTTATTTGATACAGTAAAAAGTTAAAAATAAAGTTTAAAAAAAAATAAAATAACTGGCTGGCCATGCATTCATAAATGTCATCCCACGTAGGCCATCCAGCTAAAAGTTAAATAATAGGGCAATAGAAATCCTGAATGTATAATGTTTATAGCATATTTTTTTTGTATTTTACAGACAAACACTTGTCCTGGGTATACACAGCTGTGCCAATGAATCTCGTGTTTACTAGTTTAGTCACAGTGATTTATAATTGCCTGTTTTCAATACAAGTAACACTTGCATTCTGGTGTCAAGACAGCTCTGCATAAAAATACAATTTAGGTTTAATCTAACCCAGTCAACCATTTTGAGGTTATATGTACAATGAAAAAGCTTTCTTCAATTTGTACAGATAATAATAATCGAATAAAGAGTAGGCCTATCAACACATTTTAACTCAATCTATCATATCTGTTAAAAGGCAAATTGTGTGTATCATTCCCTTACAGAATACCATGATATGAGTTCATAGTTGCTATATGCTTCATCCAAAATGGCTGTGTATACACAGAAACTCTTTGCATTAGTTAATTTAGTTTGTTGTTCTCATCCTTACATGATATGTTACGAATCCAGGGAGATTGTCACCTCTCCCAAAGGGGGAGCCGAACCTCTTTAGGACTAGAGAGGTGAGACTGCTATACTAAACCCATGGAACAGGGTAAACACGAACCCTATGGAGTTGACTCCCCTTTAGGGAACAGAGACCCTAATAGGGGTAGAAGTTATCATCCCTCCCTTCCTCTTACAAACACTTGTATAGGGTGTGCAAGGACTAGGTTTTGTAATAACCGTTAACTCCCTTTTATCATGGCTGACTTGGCTTCTGACCCTAGACATCCCCAATCTCCCACAAAGAATCAGGACAGATGAGTGAACACCCCCCCTGGAGGAGGGTCCATGAGACGACCAATCATGGAGGAGCCGGCCACATGGAGTTTAACCAAACAATACAGGTCAAAGGAGAAGTGGCTGGGAATAAAGAGCAACCACTAGTGTTGGCATGCTGAGTGGGCACCCGCTGCAGGAGAGTGAAGCATGGCACAGCAGAAATAGTGAAGTGACAAGTAGTGGAAGAGTAGTGGAAGTGCCTCTGCATTGGCGCAAGAGGAGGAGAAACTGGATGGCTCTCCCGAAGAACACTGCAGCAGGACAACTGGTATGCGGTTGCTCAATGGCCCACAGCAGACGCCTGGTGGGAATAGCACTGAGAGGCTGCTACGAAGCAAGAGAGAAGCCCAAGGAGAGTGCCATGGCACCCAGTGGAAGAGTTACGTAAGTGACTTTGCACCAGCAGAGAAGCAGCAGAAGCTAAACAGCCCTCCTGAGGACCACCACCACCGGAAGCCAGGTATGCAGCCACTCAATGACAGAGGGATGCCGGCAATCGAGTAATGAGAGAGGAGATGAACCCGAGAACACAGAAAGAGAAAGCTTGAAACCCCAGAGTGGGGAGTGAGAGGAATTCAAACCCCAGAGCAGCAAAAGAGAAAGCATGAAACCCTAGATTGGTGAGTGACAAGAAACCTAACCCCAGGGCGGTGAGAAGAAAGCTTGAAACTCTAGAGTGGAGAGTGAGAAGAAACCAACTGTAGGGTGGGGAAAAACAAAGGTCGAAATCACAGCATGGGGAGGGAGAAAAAAACAAAGCTCAGAGCGGAAAGAGAAAGCTTGAAACCCTAGAGTGGGGAGTGAGAAGAAACCAAACACTAGAGCGGGTAAAGGGAAAGCTTGAAATTCCCAGACTGGAGAGAGGAAAGATTGAAATCGCAGTGTTGGCAGTGAGGAGGAATGGAATCCCAGAGTGTGGGGTTCTGTTTCTTCTGCCTCCAGAGTGAGGAGAAAGAGAAAACAGCACCCCAGAGTGTGGAGTGGGAACACACCTGAATAGAGAGTGAAAGAGCCCCAGAGTGGGGAGAGCCTGAGACCCCCAAGGAGGGGAGAGAGACTGCAAGAATCCCAGAGTGGCAATACACAGAGAGAGATCTGGACTGGAACCAGTAAACTTAGAACTGCCTTTTTTTTTTACTTGAACTATGGGCAAAGGCCTGTCCTAAAAGGGACAGGGCAGGGTCAGAAATCAGCAGCCATCACTAACATAGTTTTCCTTTCTTGTTTTTATTGTTTGGGATATTTTCTTATGGAGATCGGGAAAGTGAACAGGTAAGAATAGGATTCTGGACAGAGGACTTATTGGGCCTCATTACGAGGCAGGCGGAATGGGTTTAACAGCGCCGGTAAAGGTGGCGGTGCCGTTAAACCCATTCCGCCCTACTACGAGGTTCCCTTGCGGGACCCGCTCTGGACATCTGGTCAGACCAGATGTCCTTTGCGGGTCCCGCAAGGGGACCATGGAGCTAACAACGGAACGGGCCCGTTGTTAGCTCTCTCCCCATTCCCATTGAGCCCTATGGGGGCTCAAATGGGAATGTGGATGTGTTCCCTGAATGGGGAAATACCGGGTCCTCCAAGGTTGGAATGGCCCGGTATTTCCCCATTCAGGGACCATGGACCCGGACCCGAGTCTGGTGGCAGCCATGCCCTTATTAAGGCCATGGCTACCTCCAAACTCGTAATGAGGCCCATTGTGTTAGAGATGTCCAAACACGCACCTTTCAGTCTTTCTTTTGTAGAATAGGGATTGAGCCTACACAGTTAGGGAAAGATTGTTTGTACTTAGCCAGAACGAAACCTCTAAAACAATGTTATGTTGTCCGAGTCCTGATTCTGACCTACTACAAATACTTAACTGCAAAGCTATTAAAAATGTACCTTGTCAATGAAACGCATTATATTTTGTCAAATCATTTCAAAAGTTGGTATAGAGAATATTCTTTTGTCTGCTTCAGTGACTATTTGTTCTTTTATTGATATTTTTATTATCTATGGTGTCTCTTCCTGGGATGTCATTTGAGTCATGGTCATGTGATATCAGAGACCCGACCAAACCGAAATCACAAAATATGAGAGTAATTTTCTGACATTGGTTGATAACCATAACAATCATGAGGATTTCATGTTGATTGCTGGAGATTTTAACATGCAACTTAACACCTCTATAGTCTCAGACAACTTAATGCTTGAGTCGGATAATTGCTGGGGAATACCCCTGTGCTCTGCTAGTTCCCCCTTGCACCTTACTGCTATGCTGAATAAATGGAAACATTGTTATACGTGGTGTGTGTAGGGCCTGTAATGGTAGACTAGCCAGGAATTCACTGGCAGGTGTGACCTACAGATAAAATTGAAAATCTTCCCTAATCGATTATATCCTAGTAGTGGCAATTGCATGGAGATACATCACCAATTTTAGGGTGGAAGGAAGAAAGGGTAGAAAGGGATCATAACTCTAACAAAACCAAATAACAACAGAGCTCTGAATGAAGTTAATGGTGACACGCCAATTACAAAGGTCCAATGGTCCAATTTGAATGTGGCCCGGGATATACCACTTTTATAAAAATGATATGCTACCCCTACTGCTTGAATACTTTAACATCATCATTCAGTCTAATCCAATCAATTTCCATGAGAGGTTGGTAGAAGTAATCCAGCTGGTAGTTACCCACAGAGCGAACTAACCATTTGCGGGCATGCATCCATGAATAAACAACAAGACCTTGTATGACAGTGAGTGCAGAGCAGCTAAAAAGGCTCTGCTTAATGAAATAAAAAAGTCTATGGGGAGGGATATGCATACTGTAAACCATTTAAGAATAGTTTACAAAGACCTATTACTTCGGAAAAAAGAGAAGTATTTAAGACAACCGTGTAGCAATCTGAATAGAGTTTGCCAATCAAAAAAACAAAAAAGAGTATTGGCAGCTAGCAAGAAGGCCAGAAGGGGGGACGGTGATAGTGGTCAATTCAATAATATTGATATTGCTGAACGAGAATGGATTGTTTATCATGCTACTTCATATAAAGGGGAATCAGATGGGGATCTGCCGAACCACCCCAAACATTTCGATGTAGAGAGCACTGAGGATTATATTAACTTGTTCTCACCCATGATAGTGGAAATGGCATTGAGTGCCCAAAGTGCTGGAATGGCACTGGTGACAGATTTCACATCCGCCAATGTCTTTAGGGAAAAGAACTCTCTTTGCATTCCTTTCTTCACCAAACTCTTTAATGTATTGAAACTCTTTAATGTATTGACACCTGCCAATACTCTGCCTCATATTTGGCAAGGTGATTTTTTTAAATCCCAATTTACAAGAAGGAACCACAAAATGTACCACAATATGATCCCCCTATCTCGCTATTCAACTCACTAGGAAAAATCTTTGCCAAAGTGTTACAGATTAGGCTGGAAGAAAGGTGCCTTATCCATAACTTCACTCCGCTACATGCTGGGTTCAGAAAGAGGATATCAACTACTGACCCAGTTCTTAATCTTCAAAGGATTTTGCATACATTTGTTGTAATAAAAAAAATTGTTTACCTAGCATTCGTAGATCTTCAGACAGCTTTCGACTTCAACCTAAACTGTGGTTGTTATTGGAAACTCTGGGAATTCCTGAGGTCCTGATAATTACAATTAGGCTTTTGTGTACAGATAACTTTGCAAGAGTTAGAACAGGCCATTGTATCGGATATACTTCTCTTTCGAGATCAACGTGGGAGTTAGATAGGTGTGCGTTTTGGCCTCCCTGTTATTTTCTATGTATATAAATGTCCAGATTACAGCTATCGACAATCTTGACGTGGATGCCCCAGTCCTGAGACTAGCAATTCTTTTCTTTGCTTGTCTAAAACTCCAGTGGGCCTCCAGCGCAAATGAGTAACCTTTAATACACTGGCAAAGGATAAGGACTAAAAGCTGACTGTGGGTAAAACTATGATCGTGGTATGTAATCCGTGGAGACATATGAAGTGTTACTGCCCTAAGGTCAATATTCATGGTTTAATGGTTGACATAGTGTAGGGATGTGACTACCTTGGCATCCAAATCAATGCTTATATGCACTGTAATTCACAAACTGACTAAAGTTGTTCCATTCTAAGTTGTAAAGGGGAGGTAATGCTCTCCCTCTCAAAAATGTTTAACAGCAGAGTAATTTTGGGTACCACAGAAGTCTATAGCGCACAGGTAGTTATTGCCGCTCTATATGGGGCAGACATATGGGGCCATACAAACCTAAATAGCATTGAGGTCAAAGAAAATAAGATTTTGAAAATGTCTACTGGGGCTACCGTACAGTGTAGCTTCGTTGGCAGTCGGGGCCGAACTGGGGATAGATGGCATAGTCCAAATAATAAGGCTAACAACTCTTCTATACTGGATCAAGATCTAGAATTCTGAGTTTCTAAAAATGTATTATGACTTAATTAAAGATCTTTTATCTTCAGCCGGTGTCAGCAATTCCCCCTGGTTTAAGTATATCAAAACCATGCTGCATCCTTTACACCTGTCAGAATTTTGGGATAACCCTTGCTGTCAGGGCCTATGGGCCAAAAACACCTTAGAAACGCATACAAAGAAACAGTGAGTAATGTTAAGTTGTGCAACAGCAAGGGCAGATGATTAATCAATGAATACGGGGTAGTATAGAGTATATTTGGTTGCGAGAAATATTTAAATAGGTTGGAGGTAAAGGATTGGATCCTCCTTCTTAAATTATAGCTTGGGATTTTACCCCTCAGTGTATTCACAGCCAGGTGGAAAAGGAACAGACCCTTGTATTTCTATCTCTGTCCATATCCTGTGCATGAGGAATAAATGGTACACTTTAAATTGCTGTCCTCTTTATAAAGCATTAATAATCCTTTATTTGAAACCCTTATTTATTGCAAATGGTACAATGAATGTTGGACATGCCTCAAGACTGTCTAAATCTACAAGTGATTAGGATGTAATGAAAAATGTGGCCCGATTTGTATCCAAAGCGTGGAATAAGAGAATGAGACACTGGATGGTGTCATCTAAGATTATATAAACTATTGGCAAGGAAGACTATCTTGGGCCTTTACAATACAGTAGTAATCATCTATAGCCTATGCCTAGGAATTCACTAACCAGTGACAACCCTAATAGCGGGCCTACTCATTTTAAAGACATTTTAAAAGTTTCCTTTTTATGATGAAGCTTGTATGTCATCGAACATGAGCACTTAACTAAGGGGTATTCATTTGTTAGCAAAATTACTTTTATAAGAGGAAGTTTGTATGCTCTAGATCACTACCACTTTTTACCTGTTTATGGAAATCTTACTAGGACTCATGTATGTCGATGAAAACTTTATTTGACGAAAATCCGAATGGTACTAGTACTTCAAGTACTTGTACACTGGAGGTCCGTAGGAAATAATATGATTCTATCTTAAGCTGTCTATAATGGTTAGTTTGAAGCCAGACATGTGGACCACTGTATAGGTATTTTTGGGATTGAGAGATTCGTGAAAGTGTTGTATAAAATTCCAATGTATTTTAAATTTTAAGGAAAATCATCCTGTACCTATTAGTGTGCTTGATTAATATCACTGTGCTGTATGTTTTATTGGCTGCTCTTGTATTTATTGTTGCCTTGATTCACACTTTATGGACTAGAGACAAATAAAGATCAATTGATTGTTATCCTCAATATGCATAGAAATTCACCCTTAAGGAGCTGGAAAGAAAATTATCAAATAAAAAAGTGGCAAAGCACTAGGTCTAATAAAATACTGGTTGACTTATTCAAGTCAGAAATGTATATTTGGCCTCCAATATTACACTGTCTGTTTAATGCTATCACCTCCCAATTTAGAACTCATGTGTCTTGGTCTTTGTCAGAAATAATTCCGATCTACAAAAAGGGCAACATAGAAAATCCCTCAAATTTTGCCTAATTTCCCTCCTGAATTTGGGTGGGGAAATGTTAGCAATACTTGTTTTACAACACCTTTTAGCTTGGGTTGCGAATGGGAATATTATTAAGCATCATCAAGCCGGATTCCAGCAAGGTCTTAGCACAATGGACCCGGGTTTCTGTCTAGTCATTATCCTACAAAAGTATGCAATTCTTAGCAATATGAATATCTACGCTGTCTTTATTGATCCAAAGGTGGCCTTTGACTGGGTCCCTTAAATTAAACTATGGAAATCATTGCTGGAGGCAACTATTCCCCTGGCACTTCTGAGGGCTATCTTTTGTCTATATAGATGTAACATGGCAGTTGTACGGTGGAATCTGGAGGGGAATGTCACAGATCCAATCAATATTAACAGGGGGGTTAGACACGGGTGTATACTAACCCCAACCCTCTTTTGTATCCTGATGGATAAAATTGTCACTAAACATTGTACGCTGCATACAGATGCCCTGACATTGGGCCAAGTAAAGGTGCCCATCCATCTTTACATGGATGATGCCGTCATCATATAATTGACCATATCAGCCTCAAGACTCAACTGAACACTTGTTGAGAGAGCTATAATGAACTTGGCCTAGAAATCCACATAGATGAAAAGTATGGTTTCCTATTCAACTAAAAGACACAGAAGCACAAGTTTTTCCCTAGAAATTGAGGTGATCCTCACTGAACAAGTGGATACATTTAGTTATGTCTGTATCGACTTTCAAAGCGATTGAAGGTGAACAAGGCAATTTGACAAGGCTGACTTAAGACTCAATAAAGGGTCCAATGCAACATTGTGTTTTTTCCAGTTGTAGGGGTTGTGCTTTTTCCCCCGGCGTTGGATGCCTATAACCTATAAAAAAAAAAGACTCCCATTTATGGCTCAGCGATATGAGGTTACCAGCGTCATTCAAAATTGGCAATAACTGAACAAAATTATTGAAGAGAGGAATACGGCTCCCATTGAACAATGAGAAGTATATTTTGCTGACTTATCTTAGTACGGGTGTATTGTGCAGAAATATCATAAAAGCCAATCTTGGACTGGGTCCACCTTTGGATCTCCCCCTATTTAGCAAAATACTGGGAAGCCTTTGAGGATCTGCTAGCACAGCTTGGGGGCGGGGGGCATCAATACCATGGTGCTCAAATATACACTCCATACTGGTCTCCCTGGATTTGGTCCATTTGTGGTCTAATACTGCACTCATTAATCAAGGAACTAAAACGTTGATTAAAATGCTTTTGATGAATTGATCAGTGGCTGAGCTCTTCCACTGGATCTTTACTGGCAAGAGAATACTGGACACAGAAGTCTGTATTGTGGAGAGAAAGATACCTTGACTTGATTACTAATCCATACAGTAGAGAACTATAAATGAAATTCTGTTTTGGTATGCATACTATTGCTAGTGTAGTCGCCAAATGGATTAATGATATTGAGGATCCTTGCCCAGAATGCAATTTCTGAAAAGAAACCGTGATGCACTTTCTTCTCCTTTGCCCTGGATATAGAAACCTGAGAATCTATTATATAATACCTATGTTATAGGAGAGACATGTATGACTAACCAGAGATGTAATACTACTGTGTGCAGATCCACCTCTTCAGAAGCTGTAATCATTAAAATAAGTCTGTATTTTGCCAGACCATGGGCTAAAAGGAAATCCAGGGTGAATATTCATGCTGGGATTTGTAAGTAGTTTAGACTGTAATATCACTTTAGTATGCATGTTGCTGCAGTTATTAGATAATTGGATGGATTTGATCTTAGACTATTTTGCAATCAGCACCTGCATTGGTTAATTATGGGACCAGCTTTATAGTTGTAGCTTGTCAGCAGAACCATCTTGGATTCAGACTAGTAGACATACTCGCTCTGTGGTGTTACGCATCCTCTTGGCTTTGCTAACTGCTTTGCAGGGATCTTGCTGCCCAACCGCCTGTCCCTTGATTGTTTTGATTGGTAAATTTCAGATACGTCCCCCTGATTATCTGCAAGCTTTGCAGGTCTTTGTGAGTTCACAGACTAGTTTACTATAGTGAACAACCGCACATCATCACACATTATAAAGTTGTGAGTTCACAGACTAGTTTACTATAGTGAACAAACGTACATCATCACACATTATATAGACAGCAATCATAACATACACAATGCAATTCTTGTCTGAAATCATGCATGTCTTCACAATTATGCGCATGTCTTCCCCTTTTATTCAGAACTTCCCATATTGAATTAAGAGTCTTAATCCAATATTGTTCGCATAGTTTTAGTATCTGGTCAAAGTCTACACCTCTATATGGTACATTTACTTTTTCAATGAGATTCCAATGCATTTGATTGTTTAGATTGCAAGTGCTGTACCATTTTGGATGGGATTGTACCTCCTCTTATTTATGAACAATATTCACTTAATCTCACAAAGACTTTTATGGTTGTCATCACTTATGAGAAATAAATTAAATGATCAAGAGGAAACATCTCTCTATTTCAATTTGCCGCAGACATTCAAATGAAAACCTCCACAGTTTCCGCAGGGATAGTGGCCCCAAATGGGGATGGACGTCAAATCTGTGTTAGTGATCTTGTTGTAGAGTGTTTATATGCTTGAACCAATCTGTGATGGAGATGTTTGTTTCTTTTAAAGATGAATAAGGAGACTCTATGGATTTGGTACTATCCCTCAATAGTTGCCAGTTATCAAAAATGCATTTTTTCTCTTTATGTCTAAAAGTGAATTATGTGGTTACACAACCCAGCCCACGCATGTGGCTCTCTCACGTCCTAATTTGGTGCAAATTCAAATGGTTATTATGGATTGCTTGTTTAAGGATGTAACTACTACTTTTCTTGGATAATATTTCATTTAATTTTTCCTCTTCTTGAAGGAAATCTTAGTGTTTTTTGTCAAAGTCTAAGAAACTGCCCGTAAGGAAAGTCAATTTTCAGACTCAATGGATAATAACTGTCATAGTCTAACATGGTAAACGTTTCAGTATGTTTTCTGTATACCCTTGTCCTTAAAATATTATTTTTGCTTGTAATTAGTACATCTAAATATGATATTTCTACCCTTATCCGATAGCTGGTGAACTTAAGTTTAGTAGTGCATGAATTACTCCAGGTGACAAAGAGATCTACTCCCCATTCCAGTAATTCAGCTCCATCCTTATTTTTCAGGGACTTCAACCTTTGGATCTATGTGCCTTCCAAACCCAGCGCCAAATTATTCACAAACCTATGACGAGGGAACGGATAGCTCCTCATATGGCATGCTGTTCGGTCAAGAGTGTAATACTCCTCGAGGTCAACTCATGCCATCATCCTTCTGCGGTCATAAACCGAGTACCGACATGTGCACTATAATGATGGTATTTTGTAACACTTGTCACCAGGCGCTCTGAAACTGAAATGTTGGTTATGATTAAACAAGAAATATCTCTATTATTCAATTCCTGTTAATTCCAAAAACCGCAAGAAGGACCTCACTCACACTAAAGTATACTGTCTTCAGTTAATCTGTAGCTATGGTATTCAGCTGCCCACCTCATCAACTCCCTTCTCATCTAGACCTACAATTTTGTACAGTCGTTTAATATTCTATCATCCTTCCCAGATCACCCAACTACTCCTTTCCCACCACATCGCCGCTGTATGCGCCAACTTTCAGTGCGATGCGGATGACACCCAGCTCATTTTCAGGCTACCCTCGGCCTCCTCCTCTCCTTCGCTCATTTCTGACTGTCTGTCTGCTATCCAGGAGTGGTGTGCCGCCAATGACCTCTGCCTTAATGCCAGTAAGACTTCCTGCTCCCACCTGGGAGGCTAAAATCCTCAGGGTCATCTTCGACTCCACACTCTCCTTCTCTCCTCACATCTCTGATGTCTCTAAGAAGTCACACTACCAGCTCCACCTCCTCAGAGGTATTCATCCTTTCCTCTCCTTCCCCCAGAAGCTCACTGTCTCCAGAGTTCTGGTTTTCTGTAAGCTGGACTATTGTAACAGCCTCTTTCTAAATCTGCCTGCTTCTACTCTCCGCCCTCTGCAACTTATCCAGAACAGGACTGCAAGACTTGTCTTTGGCCTCAAGCCCAGGGATCGTATCTCTCCAGGACTGAAATCTCTGCACTGGCTTGCAGTGGCTGCGATGATTAAGTTCAAAACCCTCTGCATCGTTCACAAGGCCTTGTGGGGCCTGGGACCTCAATAACATTAAATCTCTCTTCCTAAATATCTTCCTTCTAGAGCTCTTTGCTCATCCGCCTCCAACTCCCTCAGGGTCAGTCACTTCTCCAAGCAACAAGTTGGTGGTAGATCTCTCTCTTCGGCTGGTGCCTCCCTTTGGAACAGCCTCCCTGCGTCCCTTAAACTTGAGGAGAACCATCTCTGGTTCCAGAAGCACCTCAAAACCTTTCTCTTTGCTTCTGCCTTTGCTCCTCCTCTCCTCTGCTGACCCCCTGGCCGTAACCAGAACTGAACTGGCTACCTGGACACTATCTGATCTCGGGCCCAGGTCCTTCCCCCGCCAGGGTCACACACCTGCACTGGCCACCTGGCAACCCCCGCACTTGGGGACTGTTTCTGTATCCCTACAGTCCCCCTACAAGCCCTTGACACATGATGCCCGCACTTACCCATGCACTTGCCACATGCTGGCCGTTTATTTACTTATTGTTATCATCTTTCCCATGTAGTGCACTGTCCCTGCCCCCTTCCCACGCACTTGCGTGATCTGAATGACACCTGGCCTAGTAGGATCATTGTCCGTCGTCCCTCTGTTCCATATCATATCATATCATATCATACAACAACCAATCAGACCTCCTCAAATAATTACAATCCAAAAGGAAACAATAGTCCCACGTACTCAAGAACACTCTGAAATCTGCACTACTGGACCTATCCAAGGGATCCTAAACTAATAACCTCTTAGGTAAATTCACAATTCAATTCATGTCCATGAAACAAGCCAGAAAACTAGACTTAAAAGCTATTTATGATGCAAAAACCACTTCTCACTCAAAATCCTACCTCCATCAATAAATGCAAGGATCTATTCCACACTGTTAATATCATAAACTCTCTGATCTGTGTTCAAAACAAGGTTTCTCACATCCAGAGCTATGTAATGGCCAAACCCATTGTTCTACAAAAAGGTGACAAAAATTGGCAAGGAAGTCTTAGCATCCTGTGACATTCTCTCCCAGCCCTAAACAGAACGCTAGACATACCTTCCCTTCCGTAATTGTACTTCTTGGAGCGTTCCTATTGCTAATTAAAAGCCTAAAGTTAACCAGATAATCCAATGACTAATGTCCTCCAGGCCTAGCCATGGATTGCAATGAGATTCTAGTAAAAGCTAAAGAATGAATTAACCTGTTTAGAATTCCTTAACCTCTTCCCATCTCAAGGATCAGTTCAGGCATTCATTACTCCACCACTCAAAAAGCCTTCTCGTGATCTTTACAATATTTTGAATTACTGTCCCATTGTTAGATTTCCAAACTCCTTGAACAAATGGTCACTAAATAGCTGCAGAGTTGCATACACATCATCAAGCTATTAGATACCATTCATACTAGGTTTTGTCCCACACATAGGGCCTCATCACGAGTTTGGCGGTAACCCTTAAATCCGGCGGTAACACTATCAGCGCCGGATTTAAGGGTCCGTCGGATCACGAGTACAAATACTGCCGGCGCCATTACAGCCAGCGCAAGTACAGCCGGCTCTAAAAGCGTGGGCTGTAAAAGCGCCAGTATTCATTTGCGCTATAACAGAGCAATCACGAGTCTGGCGTAGGCGCTATCAGTGCCAGAAAAGCAGCTGATAATCCGCCGAAAATACCCTTAGCCAGATGCTGGAGGTAAAAGAACACATGGCACAGCAATAAAGGTCCAGGTGAAACCAATGCAAATCAGAGGCCTAAAAAGGACGCACCCATGCACAACACACCCTCCCCAACACCATTACACCAGCAGGAGCAGGGAGGAGACAGCAATAAGGGTCCAGGTGAAACCAATGCAAATCAGAAGCCTACAGAGGACCCACCCATGCACAACACACCCTCCCCAACACCATTACACCAGCAGGAGCAGGGAGGAGACAGCAATAAGGGCCCAGGTGAAACCAATGCAAATCAGAGGCCTACAAAAGGACCCACCCATGCACAGCACACACCTCCAAACACCATGCTGCCATTTGGAGCCGGGAGCCTAGAAGTGGACATCTACCTGCTGCGCCTGGAGCTACAGAGGCCAGCCAACCAGGCCAGGGCCCTGGGAGCACAGGGGGTGGTGGGGATGAGGAGAAGGAGGAGGAGAGCAGCACCAGCAAGGCGGCCAGCCATCTCCAGGGTCAGGCCAACACCCTGGGCCCTGACTGATGACCAGTTTCTGGACACAATCCAGGATGACATTGGCAGCCGTATAGCCATCAGCACAGCAGTGCCCCCGCTTGTGAAGCTTGTGTCCGTGCTACAATTCCTCGGGACTGGCAGCTACCAACACACCGTTGACATGATGCATGGCATGGCCCAGTCCACCTTCAGTGCCATGCTGGGACAGGTGCTCGATGCACTGTTGATCCATGTGAATGAGCACATTGCATTGCCAGCCACACAGGCACAGGTGAACCAGCTGAAGGGTCAATTCCATGCCATTGCCCAAGATCCGAATGTTATAGCAGCCCTGGACTGCACACATGTAGCACTCGTACCACCCCAGGCACATGAGGCAGCATACAGAAACCGGAAAAATTACCATTCCCTGAATGTGCAGATGACATGTAGCCCTGACCTCACCTTCAGCCACTGCTGTGCCCGCTACCCAGGATCCACCCATGACTCCATGGTCCTGCACAACAGTACCCTGCCAGCGTACATGGAAAGGCACTGAGGCCAAAACACATGGATGCTGGGTGAGTACAAATGTAGTCCGTAATGCATTTTGAATTACATCTGATGGGGATGGTCATACACAGTGAAATCCCTGCATGTCAATAGGCAGCACCAGCACTTCAACATTCCCATGCATGTACCTTGCACGAGAACTCCTGGACATGTCCAACACAGCAGAAACACCCAGTCTGGATGACAAAGACATGTGGCAGCACAGTCACATATGGAAGCCCTACTACCACAAAGCCTCCTGTGTGTGTTGCAGTATAGCTTCCCACCCTGACACAGCACAGACATCCCACCCTGGCCACCCGACAGTCGTGCCAATGTTACACGAAGGTAGGCACATCCACAAAAGCACTACACAAAACAAGTCTGAATAACAACAATGTACATCCTGAAACACTGACCCCTGATTGGCCAATCACATGCCTGGAGAACTGTACATAATAGTGCAAACCAGCAAATGCAACAGCAGCCAAAGGGAATGCCAATGACACATGGGCTAACCACATGTCGAATGCACAAGCAGATAGAAGGGTCCCCTCCTCCAGTGACAAGGGACAGAGTACTGTTACATTTAGAAACAGAGGCATTACAAGTTGTAAGTACTCCATTGATTCAATGCTGCCCCTAGCACAGCACACTCCACAATGTAAGTGACCAAATGATAAGTAGGCCACATGTAATACATGAGTGTGATGCACATAACAACTCACATATACATAGATACACAGCTGTATGGCAATCTCACACCATTCATGTCCTGGAAGTCAAAGGGTGGATGCCAACATTGCAATGAGATAGCATGACCTCTTCAACACGAACTTGTTACTGTTGACAATGTCACTGATGACTGAGCCTTGTGCACCCACTGAACCTACCTTGTCCTCATACCTGCATTCCCTCCCCTGCAGGTGATTCTGGATATCCCCAGTACACATGGCTCATGACCCTTGTGCGTCATCCACACACTGAAGCTGAGCGGGCATACAACATTGCCCATGGACGTACACGCATCTGCGTGGAGAGGGCATTTGAACTGCTGAAGGCACGTTTCCGGTGCCTAGACTGTACAGAAGTGGCATTGATGTATGCACCCGAAAAAGTAGGAAAAATTGTACTTACATGTGCCATGCTGCACAACATTTTCTGTTGCAAGAATGTGCCACTGCCCCCCGATGCTCATGTGCAGACACCTGAGGATGGGAGTGAAGATGATGATGTGCCAGAAGGTGTTGCACGTGCACACAGGAATGGGGTGAGGGAGGGGAGGTTGGACAGACAGGGCTTGATTGAGAATTATTTTTGATACGGGTGATGGCTACATTTTGCACATGTCACTTGAACATTAAAGAGCACTTAATCACAATCACAACTGTCCATGCTTTGTATGAACTTTGAACATGATTTATTTAATGAATGTCAATCCCCTCTTCCCCCAGTGAACACCCAGCACACAATCCCCCCTCCCCTCAGTGAACACCCAGCACACAATCCGCCCTGCCCCTAGTGAACACCCAGCACACAATCCTCCCTCCCCCAGTGAACACCCAGCACACAATCCCCCTCCCCCCAGTTAACTCCCCACAACAGTGCAGGTAGGTGCATGTTCTCAGGGCACCCACAACAATGCCATGTCCATCGATGATGGTCGCGGGCGCTTTCCATGTCCTGGCCCCTCTGGTGTGTGGTATCTCAGGTGGCAAAATGAACGGCGCCTAGATGAAGGTCCAATGGATCCCTCCGTGGGTGTAGTGGAGGTTGATGGGACTGACCCGGTTACCTGCAGATGCTGACGGAGGGGGCTGCATGGGCACATGTTGGCAGCTTGGATAGGGGTGCTGTGGTCTGAGTGCCGGTCTTCCGGGGTGCCATATGATGGTGTGTCTACATAAGGCTCTGGCGTGCGGACATGACGCACATGCACACGTGGGGTTTGTGCTCCCTGTGTGACTGGCGCTGGGCTCCCCTGTGGTGTGCCCATCCCTTCGGCATCGCTGATTCTGGGGGAATGCAACTGTCCTGCCTGAGGCGTAGCTGGAGGTGTCTGTCCCCCTTCGGGCTCTGACCCACAGTTGAGTCCCTCTGCATTGAAAGTCTGCATGAGGGCTTGGGGTGAGCTAGGCGCTGACACCCTGAGGCCATGTGGGTGCTGCAGCTGTCTGGTTGGGCTGCGGTGAGGTGATGTGGGATGGGTCCGGCGTCGGTTCGCTTCCGGGCGGCCCCATTGCAGGGTGGTGGTGCTGGTCGAGGTACGCTACCTCGGGCGCTATGATGGAGTGGCCTCCTCACCGTCATCGTCATCCCGTGAAGATCGGTGTGTGCCTGTGGGGTAGATAGGGTGTGGATTGAGTTCAGGGCAGCCTACATTAGTATCAGGCAGTTCATGCCATCAAGTGGGATTGTCGGCAGTAGCGATTATGCATCGCACTTGCATTTTGTTCAATCCCCATGTAGTGATTGGTGGAGTGTAGAGGAACACTGCACGGAAATGTTTGTGTGCCATCATCACATGCGGGATGGGGATGCACCATGCACATGGTCCTCAGGGATTATTCATGCACACTCACACTCTATGTAGCTGTCCCATGGCAATGGATGTTTGTCCTCTGCCCCTTGTTTTGATGCAGTGCACGTGCAGCGGACTATAGGGGGCACTATGGTTCAATGGTTCAAGGGCTCAGTTATGGGTGTCTGCAGTGCCTCACACACATTTAATACATATTCATTCACTCAGGGTCTGCATGTGTGGTACTTTCAGATGCATGCATTTGGGGTGGGACTCACCTGCAGCCGGCTGGATACCAGTGCCAGCCTCCGCTCCACCTATTCCCTCTATGGTGCCCATGTCGATTAGCGCAGTCGTCTTCTCCTCCCAGGGTGTGAGTTCGGGTGGTGGCCCTCCTCCAGTGCCCCTGCTTGCACTCCTGTGCTGTGAGAGTATGCCGCGTACTCTGACACGCAAGTCATTGAGGCTCTTGCGACAGTCCTCGCCATCCCGGGGCACACGCCCCACTGCAGACACCCTCTGGCTAATGTTCTGGCAGATCTGTGCACAACGCTGCCCGCTTGTCTTGCGCTGCTGTAGTTCATCATGGTGGATCTCTGCCTCCTCCACCAGTGCGGCCAGCTCCTGGTCACTGAATTTTGGTTTCCTGAACCTGTCCAATGCTGACTTGCCCCTAGTGCGCTCCTGTGACATATTTCACTCTTCCCAGGGGTGGATTGCTTGCAGGGGCTGTGATATCTGACGGATTGTGATTTCCAAAATGGGCGTAGCTTTATTTGCCGTTCCGGTGGTGACGCGTTTCCCGCGTTTTAATAGCGCGCGCTATTAGCGCGGTATGGTGGAAGTGGACGGTGCACTGAATTTACGGGTTCTTGTGCCTTTTTTACGTTGAGCGCTATTTGCGCTACCGCCATGTCCCTGTGCGCGTGCATGCAAACTCGTGATCTGGCGGTCTATCCGCCAGGTGGCTTGGCGTTAGCACTAATAACGCTTGATGGGGAAAACGCTGCATTACCGCCAAACTCGTGATGAGGCCCATAGAACTGACTCTGAACTGACAAATGTCTGGAATGCCATTCTCTGCAGATGACAGTGAAATGACAATGCTCATCCTGCTTCATTTGTCAGACAGTCATGATTCTTGGTGAGGATAGAGCAAATCATTGGTTTATTTGGGGCTATCATGAGTTGATTTGAAGTTTTCTTGACAAACTGGCAACAGTGAGTGTGACTAGGTGACTTAATCTCTTTTTGCTCCCCCATACCTTATGGATCTCTACAGGGCTTCATCCCCTCACCACTTTTATTTGACATTTTCCTGAAACCACTCATAGACCAACTTCACAATCACTACATTAAATTCCACTCATAAAGAGATTACACGCAACTCTATCTGTGGTTACCCAGTGTTGAGAATCTCTAGGTTGGCTTGTCAAGAGAGCTATTCAACCTTGCAATGTGGGTGTGTATGAGCAGCTTGAAACCAAATCGCGAGGAAACTGTGATATGTCTACGTGACCCTAAATACCTACTAAAACACTTCACCTCACCCGTTGCCCTATGACTTTTTTGGCACTCTTGCCAACATTTCCACTAATGACAAACAACAGAAGGTATCAACTTGGGCGCTGACCTCAGCATGAACTCACATTGCAGTAGTGGTCAAATAATGAAGCTTCAATCTCACATCACTCAAGAAAATTCTTGCCGTCATACCGCAAGCTAAAAATACAGCTGTTGTCAGCTTCCTGTCATTTCATACCGTGACCATGGCAACTCCTTCTATGCTATCATCCCTGCTTATCAAACTAAAAGACTTCTAACAGCCCAAAATATAGCAGGCCAGCGCATTGCAGGCTTTAACAAACCGTTTCTCATCTCCCCATCCCTGCTAGATCTCCTGGTAAAACAACACATCTTTCCAGGTGTTTTGGTGCACATCCCGGCTGTCGGCCTGGTTTCTCGACAAGTTAGTGGGCCAAATCCCCACCTGATTTTGCTGCAGTATCCTTATGTCAGTGGAGCATTGTCTTATTCTCTGAAAAGGTGCAGGGTGTCTCTCTTGCCTCTGTAGTCACTTCTGGCTGAATTTCAGTTATGACAGTTTTGCTGTGATTCTCTCTGTGTCTAAATTTGATTAGCAATGCATTCTTTACAGGCCTGCACATACTCTGTTCTGTTTAAGGAGAAATCAAGTTTTATTTAGACAATATAAAGGTTTCTCTCCACTTGAATACTTTAATCATTTCATGTGTGCCCATGTATGGTGTCATTCAGTGGCAAATACACCTTCATTTCTTCTATATCAAAAACATTCTCTTAAAACTGGCATTAGATTCTTTGACAGAGTAGCTCTCTATCACATGAGATAATGGCTTGTTCAAGTCTTTAAAACTAAATGATTATGCTTCCTTTACACACAGCGAATTCTTCAATCTTAAGCTTTATAAATTATGAAATCACAGTTTATCAAACATCTAAAATAGGCTGGCAAATTAAGCTTTGGTCATTAAAAGAAACACCTTGCTGCCTGATCAAAGGCATATTTCAGCTAACTACAACAGTTGTAGCAAAGTCGCTCTAACATCACATCTATTATAGAGTCATCCATGCAGTCATTCCACCATAAATTAAGAGTACCCAATGCAAGGTATGTAACATCTCAGATATTGTGCAATGGATCTGTCAGAGTATAGGTTTTGTGGCTCATTTTGGCTGCCCACCATACGAACAACCCATGCATGCTTGTCTGTATGCGGCTGTGCACTGAACTCTATGATCTTAACCCCTGCCCCCTTCCACCTATAGCCTGCTGCAGGCCTGTTGTTGGCACCTTTCCCTGTGTATGTGTTCTGTGCTCTCTGTGTCTATGTGTACCTATCAGTATCTGTGGTGGCATTTATATTCCCATTTGGGAACCCCTCATGATTAATCTCTTGTTTATATTTCATCTTTATGTGAGGCAGAGGGGTTGTTTTGAGTTTATATATGTTTTGGGCCTTTTGCTCTCCTTTGTAATGAAAACAATCTCAATTTCCTATTTTAATCAACTACCTTTGTTTTAGAAATGTGCTTGTTTTGGTTATCCATCATTTAATGAGATGTTTATATAATCACCCCTTTCTTAAAAAAAACAATATATTATTTGCCATAATGGTCGGGCTGCTTCCTGTGAGGTGTCAGAAATGTGGGCCAGACTCAAAATGTCCCATTTTATTAAATCAAAAGGGTTGAATAAACACCTCACTGTCCCTACCCTAACAAGGATTTCTCTGCTTAAAATAACTAACGGAAACACTCAAACTAAGGATATCTGTGCCACGCACTTATACATTCAACAAATCACTAAGGAAATACATGGCAGTTCAACACAACAAAACACATCACAATTGAACCTGTAGTGTGACCCCAGTCCTGGCTTATGATCTGGGTGAATATCCCTTCCCTAGATTCAACCAGGGTTCTTGTTCCACAGTTCAAAAGAAAATAAGAAAGTCCTGGTTGGTAATAAGGTTTGACCACAGTAATTTGTAACTTCCACTAGACCATAGAAACTTCCTATACTTCAAAATAGAGTGTTCTTTCTCTTCCTTGCATAAGAATGAACTTCAAAATAATCTTAAAAAATAGAACGTGCATCACTGGTAACATTTAACTTGAACAACTTTGCAACAACTTCACAATGTTCTTTGGCTAGCAGCATTCAACTTTAATCAACCTTTCAGGGAAACAAGATTCACCTTTGTGCTCTCTAAGATTCCTCTGCAAATTATGCTTCTCTCCCTCTGAATAACCTTCTTCAGAAGGGAAGACTCTTTGCCACCGTTGTTTCTCCACTGCACCAAAAAGCAAATATTAACAAGGATACCGATTTGTTTTGCTTCGTTCTTGGCTTTGGCAATGTGTGTTTATATAAGCTGTTGTTATAAAGTTCATCAAACATGAATAACAGACTTCACAACCTTGGGGTCTTCTGTTACTCCTCTTTTGTCTTTGGCAATATATGTTGGACTTCTATTGCTTATGCTTTAAATTCTCTTGGCTTGGGTTATAGTTGTAGGCATTAGCTTTTAACACTGTTGCCTCCCCAGTTTGTTGGACTTCCCATAAACTTACATGCCCAATTTTACAGTCACTCGCTACTTTCACTGCTTTGTAAAAGTTCAGTATTAAAAAACATTGATAACACTTCTTTCACTCATACGCGAGTGAAACTGTTTGTCTGTACCACGCGAGTGGTATCGGAGCGTCCCAGAGTCACTTTCACACTGTGAACTCACTGGGTAGGTTGCATGCCTCTGATCCTCTCTGTGGTTGAGGGTATACCGCTGCTCTGGCTCCCAGTGACCTGGCGAACACTATGTCTTGTTCCGCCTTAGCCCGTGCCACTTGTTGCTGGAGCCTTCCTGGCTCCTGAGAGGTCCTGGTGCACACCAGCCACCAGAGACCTCTCCAGAGGGAAAACGTCCCTCACCGACTTCACCTTCTGCTGTGTAGCCTCTGCAGAATGTACCTTCAAAGGTCCAGCGTTCCCTCGGCATGCTTCCCACTGCATGACCTGTGCAACTGGGACATCTGGAGACACAGACCCTCTCTGGACCAGCCACAGTCTCTGGCTCTCCAGCAGTCTCACCATCTTCCTTCTCCAGTCCCGACCTCAGGTACATACACGGTCTGCACTGCTCCTTCTGCTCACACTACTCTCCTCGTTTACTCTCTATTTTGGCCTCTGTTTCTCTTCTCCTGATTACCTGCACATGAGGGTGCCTTTTAAGCCTCCCAGTCTCCCTCATGTGTGGGTAATTTACATCAATTAGTTGATCACTCCTGCATTGATCCTCTTCAGCCCTCTTCCTTGTCCCAGTATTTACGGGATTATGAGACTTGAAGTTAGTGTTTTCTGTTTTTCACAGCATGTTCTAAAGAAGTGCTATAAGGATTAGTCATGGGGCTTGATTGGTAGGAGGAATAAAGTTATTTAAAATTCAGACGTATTATTCACATAAATCCTTTCACTACATTTTTTGCTGTTAGCGGAGACTTCATTTATACGAGTTCCTCTGGTTTCAGAAGGGATTTTATTTCTCTTTACACCAAAGGGTTGTGGATTATGTTTACCCAAAGAAGGATGTCCAACTTGTGGAATATACAAATTATTATGACAATAAGCCATTATATACTTTGGCATCTGTGATATGTCTTCCTTAGAGGAAGGCAAATACTGTGTCTCACCCCACGGATTCCTCTCAGTTACCTTGGCCTTTTCTCCTCCCAGGTGATCCTCCCACTGAAAACCACCCCAAGGTCAGGATCAGGAAGCATCTGCCTTTCCCTGGCCACCTGGGAGGAGGCTTTAGCATGGGTTTAGTGAGGGATCTGCAGGCTTAATCACATTCCGCACGTGCTGTTTTGCTTGGTCACATGGTGCAATCATGTGTGCAGTATACAAAGCTAACTGTAAATATCCCTTGGGTAGTCATTACATGTGCATTGCAAGGATTTCAATCTACTGTTTCTGTTAATGCCCCTTTTGTTTAACGTTGTGCTCCTTCAGAATGGAAAACAATTTCTCTAAGAGAAAAGCCAAATATAGCAGATAGACTAAATGTTGCACATTGTTCAATTCTGAGCAAGCATTGTGACTGAGTCAATGTACACATCTACATGCTATGGTTCTGTATAGTGTATAGTGCAATGCACTTCCAAGCACTATAGTCCTGTACGTTATAATCTATATTGTGTACAGTGCTTCTAAGCACTTGCGTAAATTACAAATTCAACATAGGACAAGGTGTTAACTCTTATGTTCCCCATATTTTGTTGCATGTTCACATTTCTATGTAGGTTTTTATATGAGGCTCTTGCTGACATAAATAGTGCCAGTGTGTAGCTCCAAAGGTTCGAAATGTAGATCAATACTTTGACAATGTTTTCAAGCTGCTTAGCTTGATATAGAAATGCCTTCATGATTCTGCTCCTGCTATCCTCGAAGATGGTGTACAACCTTACACCCCATTCAAAAAACTTAGTTCCACGGATCAACTCCTCTTGAAACTTCCCACCTCCAAATACTCCAGCATTATGCACTCCCATTTTCACTGTGCCTCTTCTCCCCAATGTCCCTGCTCCTCGCCTTCTTGATCAATGAGCACCTATTTCTTTGCAGTATGTGTTAACACGCAATACATATATGAGTACATACTTGACACTCACAAATCAAAACATACATCACCCTACACAGTGGTTAAAAAAGAGGGAGGAGATCTACAGGACAGACGCATACCAGACCATTTGACTGACTGCACAGCCTTACCTGAAAGGCCACACTCTATCCAGAGCCTGCAGCCAGCCTCTAATCACTCAAATTAGGATCACCAATCGAGGCACATTCGGAAACTCATGTTTCATCTGCAAAAGCAGGTAAGGACCCAGTTGAGGCATATTGGTAGTGTCCTCTGTACCACCAGACATCAGAAAAACTATGGAAAGTTCAACTTGGTTGAGAAATCAGATGTATGTTTAACCTATATCTATAAGCATTAATAATTGTCCTGTATGATATTGCAAAGAGGAGCAGGCCAGATTCAGTTAATTGTGGCAAGAAACCCATTTTCACAGTCTTCCAGAACTCCTCTATCCTTCTAGTGATGAATTCGAGTCTCAAGCAAGGAGGTCTACTGTCAGATTCCGACTAATACCAGAGGGAAAGCCAAACCAATATACAGCGTCTGTAGGCAAAATACCTTTCTCCTTATATGACAGTGGAATGTTGAAATATAGATTCCAACAGTCGATCAGGTGAAGAGGGACTCGACAGCTATTGGCCACCTGCAAGTAAAAACACACAGTAATTACTCCCGGGACAGCTAAGCCCCAACCTTGTTGACAGAATTCCAATGACCGTGCACCTACCTGATCTCTGATGCTTCTAATCACGGCTTTTCCTGTTAAGCAAATAGTAACAGTCCATAGGTCAGGGTGCCACCCTGCGTGTATCGGGATGTCCTTTGCAACAAGTCCCAAAAGCCTGCAAGGCTTGCTTGCTTGCACAAGGGCAAATCTATAGGAAGGGGAGAGCCATGTAGAAGAGGCCAGGTGACAATCGGGGTCACCAAGCATCCAGGTGCAGGAAGGCAGAAGAGGAATCCTTTGTAGCAGGGCAATCCAGACGATAGGGAAATAAGACAAATCTACAAAAAGTTTCAAAACGAAGGGAAAATCAAGAGTCCTAGAAGCCTGAGTTTATCTGGTTCAACAATGCAAAAAACAGCACACAAACACAAGCCAATCGAAGCCCGGGTCCTACACAGAAGCCAGTCCACCAAACCAGGCACCAAACCAAAAGAAGAATCCAAGATCAGGTGGAGAGAAAGAGATAAAAAAAAACAGAATTAAAAAAAAAGCCAACATATAACAAATACCACTTACCAGAATGTTGAGAAGCAAGCCGACATATCATAACAGCAATACACTACACATATATTATAACTAAACCTAATTTTATATTCTTTCATGTATTTTTCCTTGTATTATGCTTAAACGTAGTTGATTTTTTAAATGAGTGATGTATTTTCTAGAGAGATTGCTAGTAACATGTTATATCAGGTAAGGCACTCACTTGGAAATCTGTCTGCAAACGACAGTTAACGGATTGAAACCAGGTATATCCTACTCTTCTGAGGTTGCCAAATTAAATACCTACATTTTGTCAAAATAAAAGCAATGTTTACCATGCTTAGTAGGAGTTGACATTATTATTAATATTGTTATGATTTTCTGTGATATTGTCAGGGTCAAAAGTCATTTTGATTTGTATTTGTATGAAGAACAGGGAGGTCATTTACAATTAGAAATGACGTGAAATAACACATTTACAGAGGCGGGGCATTCCCCGGAAAGGTGCCTGTACAATAGCACAAAAATGAGAGCAAGTTGTGAGCCAGTTTATGAGGGAGTGAACAAAGTGTAACATAAACCACGGACAAATCAAAAGAAACAAAAACAAACAGGTGATTACAAACGTAACATTAACCTAGGAGGCAAGTGCGTCAAACTAGAGAGGAGGGATGTATAAATATACAACATTGCATTATCACGTGGTACTGGAGAGGGTGCCGGGATCAGGCGGGGAGGGTGAGGATGGGCCCAGCAGAGCACCCTCTTTAGAAAGTTAGTCTTTTTAAGCCTAGATTGAAGAGATTCACAGTTGGGCTGGCTTTGTTTGTGATGTGCAGCTGGCTCCAAAGTAGAGGGGAAACCAGGGAGAAAGAGCTGAAGTGAGAGGAGGCAGGGAAGGAATGGGGCAGTGAGGTTGAGTGCAGAGAAGGAGCAGATGTAATGAGATAGTGAGTGGACCAATGTGGATAGGTTGCAGAGAGTGTGGTTAGTGAAGTTGAGAACTTTGGGCCTCATCATGGGTTGGGCGGATCTGTAGGAATGTTGCAGTAATGCTATTACCGCCACATTACCACTCTGCCCCATCCTGAGTTTTGGGGAAGGTTGGAGCACTCACCTCCAGCTTTGAGCTGGGGGTGAATGCGCTGAAAATGTCCCATAGAGTTGCTTGGACTTGTGGAGAAAAATGGGCATTAACAGCATTACTGCAACTTGTGTTCCGGCGCTAATAGTACCGGATCAAGTTGCAGTAAAACTATTTGCTTTGAGTAGTATCCCAACGGTAAATCCGTGAGTAGGCCCTTTGGTTAGAAGGAGTAGAGAGAAAGGCCAAGGAGTAGACTACAGCAGTAGTCTGGTTTGCAGAGCAAGGGCATAGATTAGAGTTTATGTAGAGTGGTAAGAAAAGGACAGATGGTGAGAAGGTTAATTTGAGCATCAGAGCCATTGTTAGTGATGGATCATTACAGTCTGAAGTTGCTATCAAAGAGGACCCCACAATTGTGAGCCTTGGAGAGGGAGCAAGAAGGTCAGGTGGGAAGGAAAATGTAGGGATGGGATTGGAAGTCGGGAAAAAGATTACTTCAATTTCTGGAGAATTTAGCATGAGGTATACGAAAGCCATCCAGTGACAGATTTCAAAGGATTAGTTAGTAATTCATTCAGAGATGACTGGGAAGGAGGGATACATAAAATAAACATTTGAGTGCCATCAGCAAAGAGGCAATATTGAAAGCCAGGGGATGGAATAAGTCTTCCCAGGGCAGAGTTATACAGGGTGAACAGAAGAGGTCCAAGGACTGATCCTTGAGGCACGCCGACACAGAAAGATGTGGGGGTCAGAGGTTTCTGTATTTCCAGAGATTTTAAAGGTGTGATCTTCCAGGTAGGAAGCGATATAGGCAACAGCAGGTTTGCAGAACCCAAAATCCCGCAGAGTAAGGAGGAGAGATGAATGGTCAGCAGAACCAAATGCAGCAGAGATGTTCAAAAGGAGGAATTTAAAAGAGAATTTGGAGTGGTGAACATCAGAGAGAAAGCTTGAAACATGCATTAGTGCAGTCTTGGTGGAGTGCTTTCTACTGAAGTCATATTGAAATGGATCTCCAAGGTCATTATCCTCAAGGTACTTAATGACTGGTTTGAAGGCCACTCGTTAAAGGACTTTTGAATTAGGGAGAAGGAGGGAAACTGGGCAATAGTTCACTGGGATTTATGTATCAGGATAGGGCTTCTTCAAAAAGGGTAGCAGGTTGCAGAAATGAATAAGGCAGTGAACAGTCTGATGGAGCGACAAAGGTGAAAGAGCTCAGAGAGATAAGGGCAGGTGATTGAGACTAAGCCTTTGGTCATGTAAGGATCAAGCAGGTCTATAGGATCACAAATTGGGTTGGTGCTGCCTGAGGAGGATGGGTGCTAATTCAGTAGGAGAGATATGGGAGAAGTAGTTGCGAGTAAAAAGAGTAGGGGGAGAGGTGATGAACAGAAGAAGTGTGGGAAAGGGAATGAGAGGACGGCTGGGAGTGTGTCATGAATTGCAAACATTTTAGAGGACAATTGGTAAGGAAAGTCATCAGCAGAAAGGAAGGAGGTGATGGATATTGGCTTGGCAAGTGTGACCAACGCTTGGATGGTTGATTAAAGGTTGATGGGATGATTGCAATGGGAAACAATTATGTTTGTGAAGTAGGAGGATTTGGCAGAGTCCAGTGCAGAGGAGAGGGTAGCAAGGAAAATCTAGGAGCAGCATGGAGGATCTGTGGTTTGCGCCAGTGTTGTAGGTCATGACACACACTTGTTTTAAGGGTCTGGATCTCCAAGATGATCTAGGTCTGAGGATGGGGACGGGAAGGTGTGAATGTGCAAGCAGGATAGTGTTGTTCACAAGGAGTCATAAGTGCACAGTGAAAGTCAGAAAAATCATAGTCAGTGTAACAAGCATGAATAGGGAAGAGAGACAGGAAAGTGGCCTTCACATCACAAGGCAAGTGTAAATGTGTCCTGCCAAATTTCCTCTTGGTCATTGAAGAGAGAGAGAAGTACTACAGGGTGGAGGGACTGAGATAGTAAAGTGAACAGTGTAGCCATTAGAGAGAGAGAGAGCAGTAAGTAGAGGGTACAAGGGCGAGAGCAAATTAGAGGGAAAGACAAGGTCAAGAGAGCTCCCACCGGAGTGGGTAGGCTAGTAATGGAAGTAGTAGAAAGAGAGGTCAGATCTGAGGGAGTTAGGTTCAAGGTGGGCGGGGCTGTAGAGGGGTTGGGAAGGTTAAAGTCCACCAGCATGACAATGTTGATTTTGGTAGGAAGTGACTAAAGGAGAAGTTCAGGTTGGGGAAGAAGAGATGAGGACCAGGGTGTCAATATAGGGGAACAGTTGTGATGACTTTATTGATACACAACCCACACCACCACCCTTCCCAACAGAGTCAGGAAGAATGTGAGAAGGTGGCAGCATTAGTGTGGAGAGCAGCTAGTGTTGCAGTGACGGGAGGCATAGCCAGATTTCTGTGATATCAAGATGTGAAAGTTGAGGGTGAGAAGAATTGAAAAAGTCAGTGATGTAGGAAGACCTGTTGCAGAGGGATTGTGCGTTCCAAAGACCAAATGAAAAGTGATAGGAGGTGTAGATGATGAGCAGGTGTTATATGGTATGAAAAGGGGATAGCTGAGATTGAAGTTCCTGGGAAAAAGGGAGCATTGAGTTTTTGGCTGCAGAGGGAATTGAGGGCGATATGGAGAGGGATAGTGATGTATGAGTTAGACCCTCAAGCTCAAGACTCTCCACTTAACGAAATGGCTCCTCCCTAAAACCAAGGTACACACACCCTACACTTGCTATGTAACCTGGTTTTCTTGTAAATCCCTTGTTGCTAAATTGCCCACCCCCCCCCCCCACCGTTGCTAGTTCCTCCCTCCCATATATCTCTGCTTGTCTCACCATGTTCATCCCTCTATGCCTTGGAAAGAGCTCTGTTGCTTACCGAAGATTGGGCCATAATAATAATAATAATAATAATAATAATAATAATAATAATAATAATAATAATAATAATAATAATAAACCAGCTTGTGGCTGAAGGATCAAGGGAAGAAGAGGAAAAGAGCAAGAACAGGGAGGAATGAAGGGAAGTCAAGACGCAGGTCGGAGATAGAAGAAATAGGCAAGTAAAAATAATGAAGGAAGTGTGCAGCCCAAGAGGGTCAGTGTAGGTAGGTTGGTGGAATGGAAGGAGGAAAGGTTGGCTGAGAAAGAGCAGGTGTAAGTTTAAAGTTGAGCTAAAATGGGGCTACAGGTCATGTGCTGTGACTTCTTGCATTGTCGCTAGGGCCAAAGTTCCAGCGATGGCACCCCATCTGATTTCATCTGATTTCATCAGTGTTAATGGCAATGTTAAATCTCTAATGGTGATGTCACCTGATTCTACTTACCCTAACTCTATGTACTGGAGGGGTGGGAAATCCAAAACCTTGCCTGTTTTATTATCAGTCATATAAAGCAATGACAGCCATAAGCAACAAATACTCAGAGTTCTCCACTTTGTCAAGCATGATAATGGTTTAAAAACAGAAAATATGTCATCATTGACGCCACGTCACAATCTTGGTTACAAAAACCTATGAGGTATTGGCACTGGTTAAGGGAATGTTATACGTATAGAAGGTATAGAGTTAAGTCTTTTCATTGGCTATCCTTTATCTGATGGCTCTACCTGGGACCACCTCTAAATTGATAAAAGAGAATACATGTAATTTCTTTACCTTAGGATTGTCTGATGTGTTTACTTATGAGATATTGTGAATTGAGGCTAAGAATTAGTTGGCGTGAACTTTACTAGCTTTGATTAGTTGGTGGGTCATCAACACATGAGTAACCGTACCGGTAGGGGGAGAGGCATTGAGAGGCCATTTCCCCAATTAAAACAACCATCTCTAATTCTCTAGGACAGAGTCAGGTCTTCCAGCTTTAAACTCGTCCCATATCGTATTTCCTAGAAGCTTTAAGGAGTTGCTGGCAGGTGCATTCTGTATCATGCCTTAATGAATAGACACTGTTTTCAACTCTTGGTCACGTTAGTCAAGACCAGGTTTTGTATCATTCTGCTCTCATTTTACTGGGATTTTCATCCATTTGTTTATAGGTGTTTTTACCCTTTGTGTTCTCTAGAAACTTGGTCAAGCTATTTCCCTTCAATGCTGTATCCTTAATTAATAAGCATCTGGTTGTTCGATGAGTTGGTTTTTTCCTAAGAGAAATGTGTTCGCCCGTGGTATTATCTTCCGTTCACTTTGGTGACGGCACAAAGCTCCCCCTTCCACTTTAACCCTGGCAGGGGTTGGGCAGCTGGCCTCTGTGTTGCTTGATTTTAGCTAATTCAGCAGGTCTGCTCTGCTTGCAGGCTCTGCTTCTCCCCCAGTGTCTTCCATTCATTTGACTGTAGCCTTGTCGTCCATTTTGTTTTATATGGCAACTCATTCTTGCTGCTCCTTTTATATCTTAAGCAGGCTTTTATGTGTATTTGTTGTGTGTCTTGCGTTTCAGTGTATAGAGTGTTTATGTTTTCTAACCTACTGAGTACAAGCATATTATACATGTCTAAGTGCAGTTTAACCTATTGTTTGCGTAGCTTCAAGGTGGGTGTATGTCTGCTTTGTGTCCAATGCATCTACGCTTGTCAGCTTCAATAAGAATGTTATTTTTTTCGGCACCCTGATCACACCAGATTCAGTTCTTCTTGATTATGCAAGTCCACTTCTTCTCTGATTACTTCAGGACAAGGCCGGTAGGGTTGTCTGAGCAAATACCGCCTTTTACTTTCATTATATGGTGATGGAAGTGGAAAAGGCTCCATGAATGATGCTCTCCATTCGTTCCTTCGATATGGAGATGGGGGAGGGGCCGAGATCATCTCAACCACATTTCTTTGAGGTCCCTCTCCCCAGTGAGATCCTTTGGGGGTCCATATCTTTGTCACCCCCACCTCAGGTCACCAGAATGTTTTATGTGTTTGTCCACACTGCAGGTCATGTAGAAGAATACCCAATGCCCCACGTAATAGGACTTTGCTTCAAATCCAGATGAGGTAGGTTGTAAGTTGTTTGTGTGTACACATGTACTCTGGTGTCCATATTTATCACAGTCTTCATTCCCACCACCTTTTCAGCTGTCTTCTTGCATTGGCTGATATTAATTCTCAGGGTGCAGAATCCCAGTAGTATCAGTACTGATATAGCTATTCGTACCTTGAATGCATTAGCCAACCAGGAAGTGATCCAGGAGAACAGACATGTTAACCAATCATCATTCCCTATTTCTTCTACCTCCTCAATCATTTTCATTTGAAGGTCGGTCAGTAGTGTTATGGCTTCTGTGAGGGTTCAGGTCTATAAGTACAGCAAGATTCAGCAATATTTGTGCAAACTCCGCCTTTCATGGCTGTTATTAGGTCCAGGAAATACCTATTTTGGAGGGTCATTAGTCTTTTGGCCCTTAGCTCCTCCTTTATTGCATTGAAGCCCTTCACCATGGAATTAATTGTTTGTAGCAGCTCCCACCTGATGATCTGCAACCATTTAGCATTGGTATGTGTCTGCACCCCGGGGTCAGGGAGACAAAGAACATCTCCATCCTGCTAAACAATCTGTGCTCCCATGGAATTTCATGAAGCACACTTTCCATAATTTTGGAGGTATAATTGTTCCCTTGTTTTGTTCGTTTGGCCTCTAGGGATCTTCTTCGCAAATGTGTTTACATTTTTGGGAAGTCTGAAATGTGCAAGTCGCTCTGGGGCACTACCAACGGGGGCATGCTTATCTGTACCATGGAGCATAATACTCCCCAATTTGGGGGAAGTTTCATGGATGCGCTGGACCCACAGGCCCAATAATGGTCCATTAATACTGCGGTGCCTATCCCGACAAAGGCCATTGACGCTTCTCAAGTAAAAATGTTGAAATTAGAAAGAGCTCAAAAGACAAGGAAAGAAAAAATAAAAAAGCAACTTACTTTGCTGAGTACCAGCATCCAAAGAGATTGTTTGCCACTTCTGAATACCTTTTATTGGATTCTTCCCTGTTGTTGATAGATTGTGAAGGTACCATATACAGCTGCTGACTGCACCACTTTAAATAAATAATGCCTAAAGTAATCAACTTTAGTTTGTAAGAACATGAGAAGGAGGGCATGGTTTAATTATTTTAATTTGTATATTGCAGGTATACATCAGCACCAGAAGAGGTGGTTGGTTGCTGAGCCGCCTTTCTGATCATGGCTATCCCTTTGACACATTGTCATTAACTCGCTTCAAGAGCTTCATCCAACTGCATCTTCCTAAACCATTGGTCAACTGGTTAATTGAAAGGAAGCTCAATAAATGGTTTGACCAAGAGATCTATGGTTTGCAGCGTGACAGGTATGTATGACCTAAAAGAAATGTGTGCCTACCTGTTCAAGATATTCAAACCTAAAGCAAATTATGAAAAGAATAACGTTGCTCAGAGACAAAGCAAAGCATAATGCTAGACTGCCTAAACCAAAAACCAGAACATTTTCAAATGAAAAGTTCTTTCAACACATTCTAAACATATGTAGAACTCTCTGTAACTAGCACATGCCACTGACTCCAGGGGCTACCCTCATGTCTCAGGCCCTTTAGCAATACATTGCATCTCAATCAAAGACATTCACTCTGGTGCATCAACATAGACAGAAAGCCCTTTCCTCCCAAAATCTTCACCTCGATTCTATTGACCAGCCACAAGCACCAAATATATCCCATCAATGACCATTCTGATTTGCTTCCATTGGATTGTAACTCTCAACTCCAGCACACCAGAACCACCCCTGACTGACCATCACTAAGAAAAGCAAAAGAAACTACTAGTTTTCTACTTTTACTACTTCCTTTTAATTTAACCTTTTTTTTAGCATTTCTCAAAAAAGGAAAATAAGAGCAGCAGTTAAAACCACACCAATCACCATAAATAAACATGAAAGCCCACTGCAGCTCTCCTCTTCCCTCTGCTTCCTCTAACTCCCCACACCATAGCCCCCAGGTATAGGCAACAAACACCTCCGGACCCATAGGAACCTCAAGACAAACTGCTGTGCGATATCTGAGCAGATGAGCAAAGGAACAATACCACATGCAAAGAGGAAAAGAAAGAAACAAAGGGAAGGCAGACAGTAAGCCACAACCACAACATGCCCCAAACGGTGAAGCCCAGAACCGGCCCATAGGTCACCTCCACAGCATGGAGGGGCCCAATCCATTCTGTCTCAATACACACCCTGTGTCCATGGATGGCCGCTGTGATCCTTTCCATCGCGTAAATATTCTTAGCCGTATTGACCTACTCCATGTTCTGTGGTAACTCTAGCCTTTTCCACTGCATTGCCAGGTATGCCCTTGCCGCCAAGAGTAAACAATGTGCCATATGAGCTAATCCCTGATACTCTCCCCCAATCTCTTCCAGGCTGAACAGCACAAGCAACAGCGTCCGTACCCGCAAGATGGTTCCATGTGTTAATATCCCTGCAAAAATATCGCCAAACAAAAATATCTCCATATTTTTGCAGTGATATTAAGGCATGGAACCTGCGGGGGACACCCCTGCAACCCCTGTATTATTTTAAAAGGATCGGGGGCACCCCCGCAACCCCTGCTCCCAAAAAACCCTAATATTATCCCCACTAAAAATATCGCCTATGGCTGTTCCCAACCATATATACGGCGATATTTTTGGTGGGGATAATAGTAACTGAAACCCGCAAGATGCCATCAACCTTTTTTATCCATCCAAGCACCTCATCCCAAAAAACCTGTACTTTATCACACCCCCATCACATATGCCAATAATCTGTCCACACACCACACTAGTGCCAGCAGAGTGGACTCTGCCCCGAAACATCCTGGAGAGGTGCACTGCGTCGTATTGTTATCTATGCAACAATTGTATAGCGTGGAGCTTATACTGACAAGCAATCAACACCTTAAATCCCCTACAACACAACCTATGCACAGCACCCAACCAATCCTACACCCAAGCCCCTTTCCGCACAAACCCAAAGTCTGTCCATACTCCCCTTACCCACCTCTATCAGGGCTCCGTACAGCAAGGAAATCAAACCCTTCATCTGTGTCTGAGAGTCGAGGACGTTCTCCGTCAGAGTAAGATACCATTGCACCTGTCCCTTCCAAACATTGCCATAAGGATAGCCCAGGGGCAACACGTTTGTCTTGGAAGCAAGACAACGCATAGCAACACAGGTTCAAATCCCAGGCTGGCGCTTAGAAACCATCTACGGTATTAAGCGTGATATAAAACATTTTCAAAAAGAACAATCACAATCACTCCCTTCAGCTGCAGATAGGAGAACACAGAAAAAGGCCCAATTATTACCGCCTCCTCCAATTCCGGTAGGGGGACAGACAGCCCCCTCTTCCATAACTGTCCAACCCACTCCTAACCCACCTCAAACAAACCCTGCAACTTCTCCAAGTTAGGAATATAGTCCCTTATCCCAGAGTCCCCAAGTGACTCAACGGGGAGGGCCAAGTTGTAACCCCCTGCATCTCAGGCCCCTTGCGCCAAATAGTCCACAAGGTAGCAAGAATGGGATGTTCCCTTATCCTACGCAGAATCCGATTCCACAGCACCCACAACCATTCCCCGAACGTTGCTGGTGATATTTATTCAAACCAACCCACTGATGCTCCACCTTTCCACTCAAGTGGGGTACCATGACCAGAAGCAGAGCTGCCTTATAATGCACATATAGAATGGGGAAACCCGCCCCACTTTGGAAGCACCAAAATATAATTCGCCACCTGTGCTTTCTTCCCTTGCCATAAGAACTTTATTAGACATCCCTTCACTTCTCTAAACATAGCCTCATGGGAAGCATTTGAAATAGAAAAATCCATCTGGGAAGGAAATTCATCTTGATAGCATTTAGACGTCCCATCCACGAGATGGTGAGTCGTTCCCATTTCACCAAGTCCTTATAAAACCTTTCAATCAGACGGGGGTAATTAACCTCATACAAACCCTGGAATTCCTAAGCAGAACTGGCTCTCCCGCACCTCCATTTCAAAATGGTCCAGTCCGCCAATATCCCAACATGAAACATCACCACCCCTGCCAAAGGGAAACAAAATGGATTTATCCCTGTTAATCTTGAACCCTGAGAACTTCCCATACTGGCCAATTCGTTCTGCCAGCACCGTTCCCTGCGGGTTCCCACGAGGCAACAAAATATCATGTGCATACAACCCCAGCTTGCACTCCACCTCCCCCACTTTTATGCCTTCCACTCATGGATCTTCCCTCAACCTCTGGGCCAGTGGTGCCAGAGAAAGAGCAAAAAGCACAGGTGAAAGGCAGCAAACCTGTCTCCTACACCGGGCCAAACCAAACCAGCGGGACAAAACTGTCCATTTGCTGACACGCACGCCATCGGCCCGAGTACAATGCCATAATCCCATTCAAGACCCTACTCCCAAAACCAAACTTGCACAAAACCGCCTTAAGGAAAGTCCAGTCGACCCTGTTGAATGCCTTCTCTGCATCAATTGAAAACAACGTAGAATTCCCCACCTCACCCCTTGCCAAATCCATGAGGTGTAATGTTTTCTCATTGTATCCGCCCCCTGGCACCCCACCTGATTCGAATGGACAAGTCGAGGCATATGCGTATCCAGCCTAGAAGCGAGGACCCGAGTGAACATCTTCGCATCCATATTAAGAAGAGGTACAGGTCTATAGGAAGTGCAAAGAAGAGGATCCTTACCTTCCTTAGGGATCACAGAGATGAGGGCCCTCACATAGGATCTGGGCGCTTGCCCCAATGAGAGGATGTTGCTAAACAACTTGGTCAAGTAAAGGACAAGGAACAAACTGAACGATATTTAGAGACCCAGCGTTTATCCGTCCTCTAACGGGGCCTTAGCTAGCTGCAGCCTGCGAATAGCATCTAAAACCTCCTCCCCTGTTATTGGAGCGTCCACACTGGCCACCTTCTTGGGAATCAGAACTGGGAGAGAGACCCCATACAGGTAGGCCTCCAGGTCTCCAGGGTCAACCCCCCTCACCCATATACAACCCCTCATAAAAGGAAGCAAATCCATCCACAATCCCTTCAGAAGGGTATCAGGTAATATTATCCCCACCAAAAATATCGCCGTATATATGGTCGTCGGGAACGGGCATAGGTTTTTAGTGGGGATAATATTAGGTTTTGTTTGGGAGCAGGGGTTGCGGGTGGGGGCCATGCTCCTTTTAAAATAATACAGGGGTTGCAGGGGTGTCCCATGCAGGTTCCATGCCTTAATATCACTGCAACAATTTGACAATATTTTTGTATGGCAATATTTTTGCAGGGATATTAACACATGGGACCTTCAGAAGTCTTTTCCACTCGCCCATCAGTGCCCCGCACTGCCGTTATCCATCTTTTGTCTCGTTGTCCTCAAAGGCGGGCAGCCAACAATGCATCAGCCTTATCCCCTTATCTCATAATACCTCTGCAGTAGAAACAGAAGCTTCTGTACAACCTTACCCTCCTCCAAGAGCGACAGATCCACCCTTTTACCCCTCGCCTGCTCCACCAGCCCCTCCATCCTGCTCCCAATGTCTTTATGTTCCTTTTCCAGCACACAAATTTCCAGACGTAACATAGTTTTGAGTAAGGTTTTCTCCCTTTTCGTTTGGCCCCCTTCCCTGATCAACCGACCCCTCCATGTCACTTTGGCAGCATCCCAGACAGTAGCCATTTCAACCTCCCACATATCATTAACAAGAAAATATTCCTGAATAGCCACCTCAGAGTCCCCCTAAACACCGGGTCCTTCCACAGCGATTAATTACAATGCCACAAGGAGTGTCGGGCAGTCAACCCCTGCCATGATAGATCCAGTGACATTAGCTGCAGGAGCAGCACACCGACACCAGCCGGCACTTGCCATCCATAGGTAAACCCTCACAGCTATCCTCTCATTGCAGGTAACTAACCGCTACGAGATATCAACGTCTGTGATATCTTATTACTCCTACTATTTAGATCCAGCCCGCTGCATCGAGCAGGGCTCTGCCGTATTCCCAGACACACCACGTGTTTCTGCAGAGAAGTATTTCACGTGGAAGCAGCTAAAAAGGCCGCTGATTGAAACCAGGCTTGTTCGTGCCCTACATTGCCTGGACAGCTTCAGGTCTCATCCTATTAGCTGCCTGTTGGGCCTTTAGCCAATCACTATGACCGGCAGACGTAAACTGGCCCCCGGCAAAGGCAGACGGATAAGGCTTTTGTCGCGAGCCTGTCTGGAGCTGGGAGGACCACAGAAACGCACATAAAATCTTTCTCCCTCCATAAACTGCCTTGCTCCAGTGATCCATTGACAGACCTCGCTGCCACTCATATACGTTAATCCTCTCGACACTTTGATCCGCAGAGGTGCTAAATTCAATTTCTGTTGTCCGGCATTCCATGGTTGCAGTGCGCAATACCCACCCTAACCAAACTTCCTTGTCCAGCTGCATGTGTAAATAACCTTGCCTAATGATACTTTGCTTGGCTATAGTCTATTGTATTGCTTGAAAGTACCTCCGACACTGAGTTGCTGCCTACTTGCTTCCCCCCATCGCAGCCTCAGCTCAGAGGTTAATTGCCTAGTTGTCAGTACCGCATTGCTTTCCTCTATGACCACCTTACATGCCACTCTGCTTTATTGTGAAATGCAGCCGTGTTACTAGGACTTTGATTTGTGACTCCTCTGTACCGTACTATGGTTTGCCCAGCTTTCATGCCTATTTTGTGGTGCCGAATAGTAACACTCTTAATAATCCATTTGAGTGCACTACGGCTCGCACTACTCATTTATGAAATGTCGATGCTTGATAATAAGTCGTCCTATTGATTGTTTTTACTCTTTATTGTTCCTAAAAAGTATCATATGCTGCATCTACACATGACAAATACTCTGCATAGCCTTTCAAAGTGAATACCTCACCGTGAAATTAGCACGATTGGTTAACCTCAGTTGCCTGCATCTAGCACTGTTTATCATGTACTGCTGCCTACCCGCTGCACTGTTTTCCAGTTACTGCTGCCTGCTGTCGCCTAGCCCAACTCAACACGCCCACCAGACCTCCCCCTGTGACATGGCTTATTCGATATTGAGCGCAGAAAACACCTCCCACATGCAATATCTAGCTCACCCAATCCACCTCTCATACAATGGAGAGAGGCCCCTGGCTTCCTGGCCCGCAGATTCACCATGCTCAGAGCCCGTACCAAACCAATACAGCGCCAGGTCTGCTCAAGGCCTACTGAACTCAGGAACCTCATGCTGGGCGGCCGGTTCTCACGTTTCTCAGCCCCACCTCGCTCAGTCACCCTACCTAAACCTGATCCAACTGCCTACCCCTTGCACCCCGTATCCACAAAAATACATCCCTGTTGGGCCCACGTTGCAACAGGAGAAGAAACTGGCCAGACACAAGGGTCACCCACCTCACGCCATCCACCACACAATCCGCGTTAACCTTCCAGTTGCCACCACTTCTCAACCCTAAGCACCTATCGGCCCTCACACCTCTAATCATAGCCCTCACACCTCTAAGCATAGCCCCCATAGCCTCCCCTGCCCACTTCAATATTCCCTCATAAATGCCCGCTTGCTCCCTGCCCACCACACCAAGGTCCGTGAGCTCCTCATTAACCTTGGCCTAGACATACTAGCCATTACTGAATCATGGCTCCATGAGGCCGCAGGACACTCCATCACCCTAGCTCTGCCACCAGGGTATACAATCCACCAGCAGGACAGATTACTTATGAAAGGGGGAGGAGTAGCCATCAATGTCAAGGAGTCATTGTCCCTCAGACAAGTAAACTCCAAACTGGCAGGGAACACAGATTCCTTAGCTATAAAACTCTCCCCTAATTGCACAATCACCATCCACACTGTCTACCGACGCCCGGGCTCATCTATATAATTTCAGGAAAGCTTACTGCATCTCTTAGCTGAGAACCTAAAAATGACTATAAAAACTATCCTACTGGGAGACCTCAACCTGGGACTCAATGACCCCAAGGACAAACAAGCCAAAGCTCTTACCAAAGAACTTCAAGATATGGGGTTTGTGCAATGTATTACTGACCCCACACACTCCAAAGGACACACCCTGGACTGGGTTGTGGACCTTACTGCTCTGCAGCCATTAGCTCTAACACCCCTTGCCCCTGGAATGACCACCACATCATTCACTTCACCATACTCACCCCTAATCCTACCAAACTCAGCACTCCCGCATCACCCTTACTATCCAGGAGTGCACGCAAACTTACCAAAATCAACCTATTGCCTTTTCTAGAAGGTCCATGCTTCAAGCCTCCCTTCTCTAAAGATCCAGTGTTTTTAGCAGAATCTTACAACAGCACCCTTAAATCAGCAATCGACACCATAGCACCACTTGAACAATAAAGAGCCAAAGTGTAAAAGCATGCAAACTCTTGGTTCACCTCTGATCTCCGGGAACTACGCACCCTCAAACGCAAAGCTTTCACTAAATGGCAAAACCATCCACAGGATTCCCTCAAGGATGAATTAGAAAAACTATCAAATCCTTACAAAAAAGCTATTATCACAGCTAAAGCCAACTCATATAATACCAGAATATCGAAAGCCACATCTGAATCTATAGAAATGTTCATCATCGTTAGAGAACTAACCACTCCTGCCACCAGTGCACAAGACATTGTTAAAAATGAAGCCTGGTGCGTAAATATCCAATCAGCCCTGCTCAAGACAGAGATTCAAGCACACCATAAAGCCCTGGTTAAGTCTGACCTCCCTTCTTCGCCCAGGAAAAACACACTCCAACAGGACAAAAACCTATTCTCCTTCAGGGGTGTCTCTGAATCTGAAGTTGTAGCCTTGCTAAAACACCTAAAACCATTTAGCTGTAAAGGGGATATCTGTCCAGCCAAAATCATCAAAGAATGTACTGACACCCTTGCACCTTTTCTGACAGCTTTCATATATGTTTCCTTTGCGTCAGGCATTGTCCCATCTTGCCTTAAAGAAGCTTGGGTTCGCCCGCACTTGAAAAAGCCTACCCTTGACCCCTCCTCCCTCAACAACTACCGTCCCATTACCACGGTACCATTTCTGTTGAACATCCTTGATAAAGCATCCTATACCCAAATCCAGAATTTCCTTGAATCCAATGGCATTTTAGGAAAGAGGCAATCAGGCTTTCGCCCGGGTCATCGAACAGAATCTGCCCTACTGGATCTAAAAAAACAACTTTTGGAGATAATGGATGAAGGCAAACCCACTCTCCTCCTCCTTCTTGATTTATCTGCAGCATTTGATCTCGTGGATCACAAGATCCTCTGCAGACATCTCACGAAGTCAGCACAATTCTCACCTCGAGCCACAAACTTGATCACCTCCTTCCTTGAGGGGAGAGCCATGAAAGTATTCGCTGATCAGGCCTATGAAACACCCACCACCATCCACTGCAGTGTCCCCCAAGCCTCCTGCACATCACCTACCCTGTACAATATTTTCACCAAACCACTTTTTGACAAACTTGATGCGACACTCAGGTCCTTCTTCCTCTTTCTGGATCTTATGAACAAGTTGCCAAGACACTGAACCTATTTTACTCAACCATCCAAGCCGGTATGGCAGCCACCGTGCTCTGCCTCAATGGGGATAAAACAGAAATGCTCATAGTTGGCCCTAGTGAAACTCTCAGCAAACTCGATAATAAATACAGCTAATTTACAATAGACAATACTGTAATCACTGCCTCACCTTCAGTAAAGTCTCTGGGGGTATACCTCGACTCCACACTCTCCATGACACCCCAGGTCAGTGCCATTGCCTCCTCGGCTTCCTTCACAATTAAACTGATTAATTCAGTGAAGCCATTCCTGTCTAAACCAAACTGCCTCTCAATAGCTAGAGCCACTATTGGAGCAAAACATGATTATTGCAACGTTCTCTTTGCTGGCACATCCTCCAAGAACCTGCACAGACTCCGAGTCATTCAAAACAATGTGCTCAGGGCTGCCCTAAACATTCACAAAAAAGAGCACATCTCCCAGGCCAGATGCGATGCCCACTGGCTCCCCATCAAAGAGTGCATCATATTCAAGATGCTTGCCATAACTCACAAACGCCCCGCCCTCACAGCCCCCATTTATCTTTCAGATAAAATTGGCAGAACTAACTCTGCCAGACCACAAAGATTGAACTATGCCAACCAGTTGATCATCCCCACTGTTAAAAGGGCCAAAGCTGGCTGTGCCAGCTTCCCCTTCATTGCTCCTAAACAATGAAACGCCCTACCAATCACCCTCAGGAACCAGACATCCCACACTGCCTTCCGGAAAGCACATAAGGACACGCTCTTTAAATAGCCCTGCTTGCGCTATACTTTTAAAGTTTTCCAGCCATTCAGCTACGTACAAATCATATTCCCCTTTCTGTGTTTATCTCACACTCCTCAATGCCACCTGTCCTGGATGGGGTTTACTGTAACCACAAATCTCTTACAGGCTGCCTTATGTTTTTCCCCATCTTTTGTTGTCATGTAACTAAGTAAGCCTTGATTGTAACAGCGCCACGATGCACAAAGGCTGTTTTGTGCACTTTATAAATGTGAAAAATAAATACAAAATAAAAATAAAAATAAAAATCCTGTCATGATGCGACCAACTCACCAGAGATATCTCACTCTCAAAGGCACTGTCCCACAGCATGAGCATTCAGACAGGCCTGTAATCCATCACAACCAGCAGGGGAGCCCCGCCACCATCTACACCAGGAACTGGCATGTCCAGGAATGGGTTTGCCCACATAGTAAGGTCCCCCATAACTATTATGTGCTCTTCACATTCCCTCGCCACCTTTGCAATTGTGACCCTCAAAAATCGCAATTTTCCTTGATTAGGGGCCTACATCATTGTAAAATTAAGGCACACAACCAACTTAATGAGTACTGAGACCAACATTGTTCCGCCGTCGCCACTTTTCCCCATCAGTATCTGCTCCATCCTCAGCCAACTGTGCAAGAGGATCCACACCCCACCCTTCTGGGAGTCGTCTGATGCCCAATACACCTGTCCAACAAGACCACATGGAACATTCCTTTCATCCCCTGCGAGAACCTAGTTTCCTGCAAAAAGAGGATGTGCATCCCCCCTCTGAAATACTCTATTCACCAATGAGTGTTTAGTTGCCGAGTTGAGCCCTTTCACATTCAACGTACAAACTCATAGACAGTCCACCCCCCTTAATTATCTCCACCATAGCCATGTAATCATTGAGTCGTGTCCACAGATTAACGCACCGTCCCAAAGAAATAAGCCCCAGGTCACACCACTCTTTGGAATCAAATCCCCATGCCAAAACCACTCTTCCCCCTACTTCCCCTATCCCCTCCACCCCCGAACACCCACCACACCTTCCTGCGACATCCAGCCCCACCCAGCAAACATCACTGTTTGAGGACCGGACCACCAGGCATTCCCGAACTGCTGGGAAATATCCACACATCACCCTCATACCTGAGCCCTTTCAACCCCAAAACCAAATTAACCACAGCACAAAATAACCACAGCACACCTCATTGAACCTTTGTCCCCACCCCAGCCCTTGTCCACACTTAGCACTACTGTGCATACTCACATCTCCCCACCTATGCTCCCCAGCCTTAGCCCCTCCCTCTAAGCTTTAACAGATACAATAATTGACCAACCAAGTCAAACACCAAAGTCAACAACCACAGAGCATGTGGGTAATATGAAAAAGTAACCCATGGAGGATATACCCCCCCAGGCCAATCATACAACCAACAACCAAACCCCATAAACCCAAAGTCTGAACATTGAAAACCTTCCTGCATTGTTCACACATGACCCCTTCCCTCACACCCTCACTGACCCCTCAATGCACCATCCGACCCCATCTCTCCATTGCCACCCCCTCAAATCTTTTGTCAACACTCATAACAACATATTAACAGTTAGAGCAACACACGGCCTCTGTGGCAGGAGAGATCGATCAGCCACCAGAAAAGTCACAGGTGAATTCAGCCCTCAGGAGGAAGCGTTCAGCGGGATATTCAGTTTTCTGAACTTCCTCGAGCCCGGCATGCAGCATTTATTGAGGATTCCAATGCTCCACGGTTCCTCTCAAACCCTGTTGTCCTTCTATTCAATTGAGTTCTGCGGGTGTCATACCAGTTCCCCTGTCACTAGCCGAATGTCCTCCTCTTTAACCAGTTGATATTTATAGCTGTCCTTTTCGAACGAGATGGAGAAAGAAAACCCCTAACGATAGCGTACCCCATTTTCGTTGAGCTATTTCGTGAGTGGCCCACACATCCTGCATCTTGCCAACGTGAATGAGGAAAGGCTCAGGAAGATTGTGATTTTGCCAGAGTCCTGCTGGATCAGGCCCACATTCCGAACTTTCTCCAGGATTCCCAACTTCTCAGGGTAATTATGAAAACGCCCTAAGATAGACCTTGGCCCTCCCGTCCTTCCTTCGGCTCTGTGGGCCCTGTCAATCTTTGGTTCATCTATAGTGTCATCTCCAAATAGAAGCTTTTCTACATCATGGATGGATTTGTGTATGTCCCTTTCCGTTTCGCCCTCCTGTTCCAGAAAGCCAAAAAAGTGCAAGTTATTTCTCCTCTCCCTGTTCTCAAAATTATCCATCTTTAGTGTCACTTCGGTTTCTCGTCTTTCCAATTGCAACAATCGCATGTTGATCTGAGTTTCCAAGGCATCTAGGGAAGATTGGCTATTCTCCACCTCGCAAAACTCACTCATCCAGCTTGGCAACCCTCTGGTCAAGCTTGTCCAATCTACCACCAATATTCCCCTGATTTTAATTAGTAGGGCAGCAATGTCCCTTTTTGTGGACACCTGATCCCCAGGTTCCTCCGTCATATCCTTGCTTAAAGCTGATGCGATCGGATCCGGGGATCGTTAAAAATGAAATTGCTAAAGGGAGGATTTCCAGTCAGTCTGTGGGGGTGGAAGGAGCTGGAGTGTCTCAAAGCCCTTCCAAAACATCACAGTGGCACCCTCTCTCTTGAATCCCAATGTGGGACCCTGCGCTGTGAGTAATGAGAAATTGGGGGGTCTTGTTGACCTCCGTCTGAGGTTGGGGGCAAACCAGAGCTCCTTTCCTTTGTCAGACCAACTGTTGTGATGGTGTTCCCTTTTGGTTTTGATTATGGTGTTCCAGCAGGGCCTACACCTCTGTGATGCGTCTTTGTGCTGATGGCCTTAACCCATGTACGTGGAATTATGCATTGCAGCAACTTGTCCGAATTCTCCTCCACACATTGCCTGCTCTTTGTTGAAGCTGCATGTGCTGTGGGCACCAGAGTCTCTTCGGCTGATCCATTGGAGAAGGTAGCAAGTACTTCTTTCTCTAGGTCACACGCACAGCCCACCCCTACTTTACTGCATATTCCCCAATCTCTCCTATTCCCAGCGTGAAGCCGTTCCTTGGCTCGGGGACCCTCTTCACATCACCCGAAAGTCAGAGTGGGAATCCACTGGCACCTTCGAAGTGGGGGCCTCAAACTCAGGTGGTCATCACCAGCAGTTAAATCATACTGCTGACCATTGATGGGGGCACTGTCGGGGGCTCAGGACCCTAATGTGCCCGGCGATGTAGTGATTCAGGTGGTGGAAGAGAAAGATATCAATGGGAACATGGACTGGGGCCAATATAGTAATGTTGTGTAAGTTATGATATATATATATATATATTCACTAAAAAAAACTTTGTTAAAGGGACGTTATGGTTAAGTTGCGCTACTAAAAACCTGTGCAATTCACAAAAAAACGTTATAAACGTGACGTTACGGTTCCAAGTAAAACCGAAAAAACCCTGAAATTCGCCAGTTATGGTAGGCTAAGCAACCATAACTCGCCCCACCACTGTTCACTGCTAACACTAACACCCAGGACATCAAAGATGACATCACAAATATCATTGATGACATCACTGATGACATCACATGTCTGGCCACTTCTTTTTTGTTCACTGCCATATCTAGGCCAGGTGGTTTTATTTACTGACAGTCAGAAACTTAACTTTCAAAAGGTATTACATTTATAGATACTGCTATTCTCACATGTTCTTACACTACTTTCCTTAGAATTTAATTGCATCTTATGATGTACATATATAGAGGAAGAAGCAGGCCTGAAACACAACAATCATTTTTGTGCGTTAATACAATCATGTAGATTATACATAGTTGCTAATGATACTGCCTCTTGTTTGCTTACTTTACTCTCCATATATAAGCCCATATTTGTATGCATTGTAGTCTATTTATGTTTTGTGTGTATTAGTAGAAATATGTAGTAAGTGATGCATTATTAGCTACATGTTTCACAGTACGGAAAGGCTGATACAGAACATTCACCGTTTTATTATATAACTTTGGAAAATTACAAATATAGCACCTCTGTGGTGTATGCCGCAGCCAATACCTACATTTCTGTATGAGTAGGTTCCTGTACTAGAAAGAACACTGCAATGGAATGTTCTTTAGAACACTACATTGCGTAATGAAGTATGTAGTTTATTACACATTTCCCGATAATCCCTGATACATTTTTGCCAACATTACATTCACAACCATTTGTATGAAAAGTAAATGCACATGTGATGTCATCAGTGATGTCATCAGTGATATTTGTGATGTCATCTTTTATGTCCTGGGTGTTAGTGTTAGCAGTGCACAGTGGTGGGGCGAGTAGTGGTTGCTTAGCCTACCATAACTGGCGAATTTCAGGGGTTTTCCGGTTTTACTTGGAACCGTAACGTCACGTTTATAACGTTTTTTTGTAGTGAATTGCACAGGTTTTTAGTAGGGCAACTTAACCATAACGTCCCTTTAGCAAAGTTTTTTTGCTGAATATGCACGTTCATCATGTGAATTTGGGAGATATGTACTATAATTCCCTTACTTGTCTATATGTAACATAGAACATACTGAACCCCCTCGCTAATGATATTTGAAGGGCACGGACTGAGCGCCTGTCTGCGGACGGGCGGGGACGAGATCAACACTACCCAAACAGTCAGGGGGTATTTGAAATTGTTCTATCAAGCCATATAAAAAATACACAAGTTTAAAAAGCAGCACATGAACACATTAGAGGGCGATTTATGGAATTAATGTGCGCTGAAAATTCCTGCGCAAGCGTGTGAAAGTGTGCGAATCGCAGCGCAAGTGCGAAAACCGCAGCAAAACCCGCGCACAGCGATTCATGGAAGTCCGTGCGCGTGTCAATCCCTGGATGTGCGCTAAAATCCTACGTGGCGCTCGCTGGCACACATGTCTCCAAACAGCGTGCGCTACGCGCACAGCGAAAGCGCACATAGTGCAGCGCACACAACTAAAGTAGGCATAACAGGGGCCGTAACACGCGGAATGGGGAACAACGCGTGAAAATGTGGGCATCACGGGGGAAGTACAGGAGCCTAATGCGCAGAACGCCCATACGCGCGTCTACAACACGTATTCCTGGAATCGAACGGGGCCAATGCATGTGCCAAAAAAGACACGCTAATCCAGAAACATGTACGCCAGCAGGAAGCAGGCGTACGTGGACCCGCGCAGCATAAAAGTGCACGCACACATCAAACAAGCTCAGACGCCAAGATGAATATACCGTTCCTCGCAGCAGTGGTCGTGGGATACTGCAAGAGGAGGAGGAGGAGGATAGTCAGGCCCAGAATTTTTACACCCAGAACCAGCCTTTTTGGGATGCCTGATGACCAGGTTTATGGGAGGTACAGGTTTCCACCTCACATAATACTCGACCTGGTGAGTGAGTGGGAGGATGACCTCACATCACCCACCCTGTGCTCCCAAGCACTGAGCCCCTTGGAAAAGGTGCTCAATGTACTGCACTTCTTGGCCACTGGTTCATTCCAACGGACAACTGCCATAGTGGGCGGGGGGTCTCACAGGCCACGCAGTCACGCTGCCTGCACCAGGTGTTGGCCATCATGACTGCACGCCGATCAGTCTGCAGGCACATATACCTCGTCCAGGATTTTTACGGGGTGGCACACTTCCTCAAAGGGCTAGGTGTCATTGACTGCACCCATGTGGCTCTATGTCCTCCCAGGGCAACTGAGCACATCTTCAGAAACCGCAAGCACTGGCATTTAATCAACGTGCAGGTAGTATGTGATGCCAAGGGAATCATCACCTCAGTATATGCCAACTATCCAGGATCCACTCATGATAGTTTAATTTACAGAATGTCAACCCTAAACCGGGACCTAGAAGCTGGGCGGCATGGTGATACATGGCTGCTTGGTGAGTATAAATGCCCCTACACATGCATGCATGCCAGATACTGAGTAATGTCACAACCCCACTAATGATACCCATCATCACCTCCCCAAGGGACAGTGCCTACCCACTGAGCACCCACATGATGACACCAATTCGGAACCCCACCACACCACCCGAGGTAAGATACAACACAGCCCATATTGCAACCCGGGGCATAGTGGAGCGCACATTCGGAGTGCTCAAGTCACGCTTTCGCTCCCTTGACCGCTCTGGTGGGCAGCTGCTATACGCACCCCCAGTAATGTGCAGGATCATAGTGGCAGCATGTGTCCTGCACAACGTTGCAACACGCCGGGGCCTGCTCGTGGACATGGTGGTGCCCCCACATCCCCAACCACAAACACGGCCGCTGCGCATGGGAGGGGAAAGAGCACGTGGTGAGGCAGCCCGTACGCAGCTGGTGGCTAATTACTTCACCTAAAATCACTTCCCTGTGGAGTGCACACAGCCCTGGCACATACCAGCTGACAATCAATGATGATGACATAAGGGACAGTCAACTGTCACAACCATACCAGCCTGAGATTGGTCACCTGGAATTGTTACATTGTGTGCATCCCTACCTGCCGAAAGACAACCAATACTGTGTCACAAAAAAAACACACATTTATGCTGCATGAATGACTACCTACTTGCAAAATACAACATGAAAATAGCGGCATGTCACCCAACCCCTACCCAGCTCCGCCACCCAACACACCATGGCATGTCATGCAATGTGAAAGTAAACAAAGCAATGCACAAGACCTGACAAAGTGCACTGTCCCAAATGGAAACTGCCCACAGACAATATGCTCCCAGTAATCAATAACAAACACCACACATGAACCAACACAATACAGCAACACACCATGAAACATTGCAAAAACATTACAGTACTAAGTCAAAGTAGTGGTAGTCTTACAACCTGAATAAGCCAGCACATCGACCCCTTCCAACTGTAGAGTGTTGCTGCCACGCAAATGTGTCAGTGTACTGCATACAACATGAATTCCATCTGCAAAGGAGACGGCCTTGTGAAGACATGAGGAAGGAACCTGCAAATTAGGAGGAAGACATGGATGCACAAGCACATATCAATACACCATGCAGTGTACAATACAACAACAATACCCACTAGGGATATACACACAGTATTGACTACAGACTGCCCACACAGCTCATGGGAGCCCAATGTCACTGTGTAAGTCACTGTCACTTGGTCACACCCTTTGCAAGCCCATGGAAACGGGAAGCAGGAGGGGTGTGTGTGTCACAAACCCAAGCATCTAACCCAAACTCAGGACAAGCCTGCATGTGCCCAGCCGGAATACAGTGGATGCCCTCGGGAGCCACAAAAGGCAACACACTGTAAAAAAAGAAAAAAAATCACCGCGTGGATGTTGCGAAAACAAAATACCTCCATGGGCTCATGGCCTGCACGGCTATGCCATTGTGGGAGAACTGCTGTCGGTCTCTTCATCCTCTGCTGCTGCATCAGGAGGTGGTGGCACTATGGGAGGCAGCCCACGCAAATCCCTGGTATGGTCCTCCATGGCAACAAGCATGCGGGTCTGGAAGGACTGATTCTGGAGGATTAGAGTGCAGAGACCCCCATGCAGCACGTCACGGGTTGCCTGCACTTCTGCACGCATGGCCTCGCGGGATGCCCGGATCTCCTCACGTGTTGCCTGCAGCTCAGCTGAGAGTGAACATGTGAGCTGCTCCAGCTGCTGTTCTGCCCCAACATTTCGGGAAGCCTCAAGTTCAAGCAGACTCTGCCTGAGGTTATGGAGTTCCACCCTCAGGGCTTCCCTGTGGCCCTGTGACTCTATTGATATGGATTCGCGCAGAGTCTCCAGTGCCGCCCGTTGGTCCCTGTTGGACGCCAACATGTCTTCCCTGTGTGATTGGCAAATGGAGTCTGTTGCCTGCTATTGTTGCTCCATCTGCCTTTCAGGGGGGATAATGGAAGTGGCCACCCTCTCCATTGCCTGAGCCATCATTTCTACTGATGCTGCCTGTTGGGTTGCCATACCGTACATGGAGTTTTCCCATACAGTATTGCCTGGTGGCGCATGGCCACCGCATCGGCGGGCACCACACCTGTTTTGGGCAAGGCGATCTGCACCTTGCTGTGCTGGCACTGCCTGAGGCTGCAGGACTGCATTCCCCCTCTGATCTGCTGGCCCAGGAACAGGATCAGATGCTGTGGAGTGTGACCCTGCATCCGTAACCACCAAAGGCGTACCTACCAGCACTGACATCCCCATAGAGGGTTCTACCCCTGGTCCAGGTGGGTTGGACAGAACAGAATCCCTGCCAGAAGCACTGACCTGCGACAGCACATAAGTCTCATCCTCCGACTCAGCACCTGAATAGAGGTCTGGGGAGTTGCACCCAGAGACGCCCCTCGACGGTATGGTCTGCAGTACCAAAGTGTTTTCACCCACCACCACACCACGTCCCCCACTGGTGCCTGGTCGTGGCTGAGAATCCTCCTGGGTCTGCACCATCTCCTGAACCTCACCAGCATCAAGTGCGTTGTCACCTGCAAAAACATGAAACACAAGAAATGGAAACAGGCATGAGCACTATAGCACACACATAGGCCTGACAAGACAGAGATCCTGTACATGGTTAACACGTGTCCCACATGACTATAACCCTGGCATGCATGCACTGTCAATGATTTTGAAGGGGAGTCGAAAAGGCAGACAATGAGGACACCAAGATGGAAAAGCAACACATTCGCAGCATGTCGTGTAGCACTGGCATCACACATCAGCCTGTGAGTGGCATGTCCAATACACATACATGACACATGCCAGCACACCGATGTCATGTTGCATAGCCATGGTAAATTAGACAACTACAGCGATATGTCAGTGAATGAGTACTGTGTCACATCCATGTCACATGGACATGATGAGAAGATTAATGCAGAAGAGTGTTGCAAAATATGCATGTGCCGCACACTGCAACACATCCAGTGTACAATTAGACAGTTTATTGTAGGCAGATGTACACATCAATGGTTGCTCACTTCAACATGACAGGAACTAACTATCATGTTCCACATGCAAACAGGCCCTAAAAATAAATTTCAGCAGGCCAATACTCCCTCGCCCTGAATGGTTTAAACATTCACATAACCAGGTAACTAAAGTGGCACAATGTGGGGTGTAAACAATGACAGAAGCATGTCACATATGTGGCATTAGGGATGAAAAAAGCATATGAAAAATGGGATATTTTAAACAATCTGCCTGAATGAACACAGAACAAATCAGAATAATGTTGTTGCAAGATGATAGTTCAAGTGCAACAGCAGTAATTTGGGGCTAATTGGCTACTGTGGGCAGAAGGGATACTGTCATACCCAAATCAAAGGCACATGAATGGATTGGAGGAAGCACATGGGTGACCCATAACACTCAGGAGTACACACCCTCACCTGGCACTCAATCAGAACCCGTCACCCAAACAACATACACATGGATTACACACACATGCATGGGCACTCACCGGACAATGCCTCGTAATCAGCTCTCCCACGCCTTGGATCTGTTCCTCTGTGACGAAGGTCCCAGCAACAGACTCATGTTCAGTGAGTTCGTTGTCCTCTGGTGGAGACCCACCGCCAGTCACCAGAGTAGCGGCATGATTTGAGGCCAGCTTGTTCTTTGCTCTGCGTTTCATGTCATTCCGCCGCGTGTAGCAATCATCAGCTGTGCACCTCACAAATCCAAGGGCACTTATGCGGTCCACGATGGTCTGTCAGTGTGCCCTACTTTGACCAGGTGTGGTCTTGCACCCTGCAGTCACCACCATTTCGCGGCTATGTGCTGACACATAGGTCACAAGTGCATCAAGGTCGGGGTCATTAAAGCTAGGCTTCCTTGGGTCATTAAAGCTAGGCTTCCGGACTGTGTAGCCATGTCTGGGGTCTCAGCCTGTAGTGCCAGACCACCCTTCTTCCTCTTCTTCAAAGGTGGAGCAGAGCCTGAGTGGCTTGGGTCACTCTGGTCAGTAGGGGTAGAAGCGCAGGTGGACTGGGTACTGGGAGTGTGCGAAGGCACAATGACCATAGGTCTCGGTGCAGGCATTGGCTGAAGTGTGATGTTGGCAAGGGCAACGTCAGTTTGATGGACCAGGACCGACACTGTCCTGGCTGGGAGACTCAGAGCTGGGGTGGATAGAGCTGCAGCTGCCCCTGCAGCCTCCACACCCTGCCTACTTGGGGCAGCAGATGACATCGCTGCCCCAGATCCACGTGGCCTGGTGACACCAACTTGCACCAGCACACGTGGCTTAGACTTGCTGACCTGGAAGTCAGCCTGGGAGTCATCCTGTGCCGGGTCAGGTGCCACAATGGGCTGGTCCAAGAAGGGCTGAGCTGGGATGGTGTCAGCCACGTTTCCCTCAACCATGGGGGGGGAGCATGGGTGTCCCTGATTGGTCCTCCACACATGGGGGTCTAGGTGCACCCTGCAAATCATAGCCACGTCCCCTACCGTGCCCACCATGCCCACCTTTTGGAGGTCGGCCACCTTTGCCTCCCTTACCGCTTGGTCACCTCCCAATCATGGCACTGATGTTGTTGTGCATATGGGAGTTGCAGTAAACAATTGTCCTGGGCAATTGGGGGTGAAAGGGTTAGGGTACTAGATGGAATTCGTAACCTAGTGCTCTAGCAAGGCTGTCTGTGACCCCTGGGGGAAGATGACAGGTCACGCAACGCACAGGCACCCTGAAAACAAAAAGTAACGTCCACACAACCCCTCGTAGACCATTCGCGTGGAAAAATGAACCTGCACTACGCTGTGGCACCCAGAAACACAAAAATAAGCATACGCGTGTTACACGCAGCCTCCAATGAGTTCTGAAGGGGTACGCAACAGACGGGGCAAGCACAGTTGGTAAATGTGTGTGCGACTCACCGTCTGCCTGGAAAAAGAACGTGAAAAAATGCACGTGTGCGTGTTGGAAACACCCCCGCCAAAAGAATAATTGTACGCTGTCTGAGGAGACAGGACAAAAGAAGAAGTGAACGCTGTTTGAAGAAACAGGCCCAAAAAAAAAAAAGGAACGCTGTCAGAGGTAACAGGGAGTACAAACTTGAAACGCTGTGAAGTAATTGCGTGTGAACCAACAAGAAGTACAGAATTCACCCACTCGCTCTCCACGAAAAGCACGTACAAGGAAATGGGGTCCTACACGTACCTTTTAAAGCAGCCCACACGTACATCGTCACTTACGCGTGTACGCGCTCAGGCCCTTTCCTCCAATTACACAAGCTGACACTCGGACGTGCAGTTTTTGGACGTGTACGATGAACATGCACCCGTGTTGATGGAAACGCCCGCGTGCGTCACGTCAATTACGCACGTAGGCCCTTTCCTCGGATTACACACATTTACACACGGACGTGCAGTTTTTCACGCGTGCTGAACCACTATGCCCACGTCACAAGGGAAACGCCTGCGCGAGTCGCATCACAGAAGCGCTTACGCGCTAAGGGCCTTTGGTCCAATGAAACCGCGTATCTGTGTGCTGACGCGCTTACGCGCTAACGGCCTTTCCTCGAATTACACGCTGACATGCAAGATTTTCACGTGCCAAATCACTCCGTATTAAGCTGGCCACGCAACAACACACGGAAGACCACAATCCTGCCCAGAAGGCTGAATTACTGCCCCCCAGAGCCCCGAGCACGCTCCCACCTGCCATCTGCTGCTGCCTGCCTGCCTGCCTGCTACCCACGTGCCCTGGTATTTGGTGCCTGCACATCAGCCAGGGTTCCAGTTGCTGTGTCCACCCCTGCTGGAACAGAAGAGTCCCGACTGGGATACTATCACTTCACAGCCCACCCCCAGGACCCAGTTGCCCACCCACGTCTGCCTCGGGGGTCGCCATGTTGGGACAAACACCATCTGAGACCACTGGCGACCCCCAGCCAGAGAGGCAGAGGGTCACCAGCTTCAGTGTGAAGGAAGTTGGTGTCCTGGTGGAGCATGTCCTGGGGCAGTATGATGCCCTCTTCGGAACATCACGCGCCAACAAGGAAGGACGGGAGAGGATCTGGCATGACGTCGTGGTTGCCGTCAATGCGGAGGGGGTGGCAACCCGCGACATCAAGCACGTCAAGAAGTGCTGGGGGGACTTCAGGCCCAGGACCCTCCACAAGGCCCTGCACCTCGCGGAGGGCAGCCGGGTCAGCATGAGTGACATCCAGATGAGGGTCCTGGAACATGTATGCCCAGCGCATAAAATACTGGCGGCAACCATGGCGCTAATATCGCCATAGTTACCGCCTACCGTGTAATGAGGCCCAATGCATTTTGTATATTTTGAAGAAAAATCTGATTGCCAGCATATGTAAGATGAACTCCATCTCTGGGAAAAATGAATGTGCTACGAAACGTAATATTTTCATTGTGGAAAGAGGACATGCCAACATCTCTTAGAAAGGCACAAACAGCCTTATTGACATTGCGCCTCGCTTTCTCCATTTGTGGACCAAATGAGGCAGAACGCAGCCACATTTGTCTTTGTGCAATACGAGAAAGAATTACTCTGCAATTTGGAAACATGTCCATCACCTTCTCAAGTCCTGTCTTCATTGCAAATTGCAAAGAAATTCCAAGAGACATACCCTAAACTGTTTCCTCCACAATGAATGATTATTATATCAGGATGACGCTCTGTCTGTAAAGTAACACAGAGAGGTACCAAGTCCAGCCACTTCATTCCACGCACTCCATGCCAGTGCACTTCCACATGAGGCAATCCAAGATATACAGATATACCGCAACATTCTGCATGCACCTTCAACCAATGTATCCATGAGTCTCCCAAAACCCCAGATAATCTGTTTTCGAGCACACACAGCCATAGCTGTCTGTTCTCCTCTCAGGAAAAACATGTTCTCACTAAATCTCTCCGGTCACAACACACCCACTGAACTGTACTGACCAATCCCTAGCTTCGCTCATTCTCATTTGCATGCCTCTCCACCCCAGAATCCCTGTATGTAATACGCGCTGCCAGCAGACTACCGCCATGTCCACAGACATGTAGAGGATCTGAGCGTGATGACTGGACATTTAAATAGTATTTCCCTTTTCCCCTTTAAGGTGGGCACTGAAAAGAGCCGTTTTTATTTTTATTTTTTCGCAGATGCCTGACAGACACCTGTTATTTTGTATTTTTTTGCGTTTTTTTCTTCTTAGTTTACTCCTACAATCATCACATAACCTTCTCCAAAGCAAGACTTACATTCCAAAAGAACATGGCATTTCCCAAAAAAGATAAAGAAACACCATCTGCTTCAAAATAAGCCACATTACTGGAAAGAATGTTCTCGTGGCTGCAGAAAAACATACCAGCTCTTAACATGAAAGCACGCATGCCACGATTGATGGCACACCTACCAACACTTTGATCAGGACAAAAAACAGAACTGTTGTTCCATTTTACTCTAGGGAATAAGCCAGAAAACATTACTTTCGCAGTTGGAAAGATGTTAATGACTGCTTGAACCAACTGTTCCAAATCTCCCAACAAAGTAGTGAACTTACGTAGCCCAAATGGGAAGCACCATAGTGCAAAACTACCACATGGGGACTGCTCATCCTATGCATATCTCTGCAAATTTGCAGAATTGCCGCTACATTGCAATCAGCCGCAGGGCTCCACACCATCTCCACTCCTCTGACATCGAAATTGTTTGCCACATGCCTACATTCTGAATAGTGCTGTAAACCATGGACAAAAATATCTTCGAGCATCAAGACCCTGACTGTCTCCACCTCTGCCATTTTCAGTGCACACACTCTCTTTCCACATAAATCAACAATATCAAAATCTGATTGGCTGATGTCTACAGTCCCCTTTCCATGCTGGATTTGCTGTGAAACCCCGTATGTGGCACACCCTGGCCACGGACAAGCGCAGTGTCTGTGCGGCACGTAACTCTTAGCCAGTCCCTCTACCCATTCCACATCACTCGCAAATCCATTCCCTCATTGGACACAGCTAAGCAGTCACACAACCATTCACCCATCACATCCAAGACCTCTACATCTAACTGCGTCATCAGAGTTGCGCACTTCAAATGTACTGTTGATCGCTCTGAATACAAGTCCCATATCATTGCAAAGCACCTACTACAAAAACTACTGTGCAAGTGCCGCGGATTTCTACTTACAGCTCCATGCATATCCACATGCATGATTACAAAGTATAGGTATGCTTTTATTATTCAGACTACATGTGCAACTGTTCTCATATCATTTGAAGAAATGAATGCCACTAAATCTGCATAGTCAGTATATACATACCAAAGCTCCCGCTTTATTTGTTTGTTTGTTTTATTTCTATAGCGCTCCGGACCCGGGAGTAAAAGGGCGCTTAGTACAAGTTACAAGGCACAGTACGTGGTAATTAGCAATTATATTTTTAACAGTTATATACAGAATATACAGTCAGTGAAGTTACTAGCAACCAAAATGACATAAAAGAGGCATGTACAAAATATACAATTTGTGGCTGAGTCTAACTTAAAGGTTGACTTTTTGTCAGTAGCCACCCAATGGCAAGTTTCCTGAATGACTGGAAGGATTTGGATGACTTAATGTTCAGTAGCAGGGCGTTCCAGAGTTGGGAGGCGAGGACAGTGAAGCTCGAGCCTCGGGCTCTTTTAGAGATAAATATAGGCACTGTGAGACATAGGGTGTTGGAGGATCTAGTGGTTCTGATGGAAGGTTTCATGGTGAATTTATTGGTGAGGTAGGGGGTGCTAGTTGGTTGAGAGCTTTATAAGTGAGGCAGAGGGTTTTTAGATCGATTTTTTGTTGGATGGTGAGCCATTTGCATGAGATTCTGGTGGCAGAGATGTGCTCTCGCCTAGGAATGTTTAGCGCTGCTCGTAGCGCATTATTTTGAAGGACTTGGAGTTTGCTAATTATCGCTTGGTTGGCACCTAAGTAGAGGCTGTTACAGTAGTCTAACTTAGATTGTATGAGAGCTCTAGCTAGCGTAAGGCAATTGTTAGAGGAAAGAAATGGTCTGCAGGCTCTAATTAGTTTTCTTGTATAGGCGGTGGCTGATGCGGTCGAGTTGACTTGTTTAGTTTAGTAAGGTTTAGTAAGGTTTAGTAAGGTTAATATTGGCATCGAGATAGAAGCCAAGTGTTTTCACATTTCTGGCGACTGGGATGGTGATTATGATGTTGGAATAGTTAGGGCTCAATTTTTGTAGATTGTTTGGTGAACCGACAATGAGCAGTTCGGTCTTCTCGTCATTCATGCAGAGGCCATGTGTGGCCATCCATGCCTGAATGACAGAGAAGATTTAATTGATCCTGGTAACATCAGTATTGTAGTTGCCCGAGATGGTGAGGAGTATCTGGGTGTCATCCGCATAATTTGTGTAGATGACACCCAGACGATCCAATTTATCAAAGAGAGGCTTTGTAAAGATTTTATATAGGGTGGGGGAAACACATGAGCTTTGAGGGACACCGCAAGTGATGGGGATAGGGTCTGCTGCTGCCACCGGTGAGAAGACCTTCATGGTTCTATTGGCCAGGAAGGACTGCATCCACGTGACAGCAGAGGGAGAGAAGTGGGCAGCAGAAGAAAGGTGGTTACAGAGTATTTTATGGTCGACCACGTCGAAGGCTGTTGAGAGATCTAGGAGTAGGATGGCCACCTTGCCTTTATCTTTAATGTCGTCGATCTGGCTTTTGAGATCAACAAGGGCGGTTTCTGTTCCATGTTGAGGCCAAAAGCCCGACTGACGCAATCCAAGTAATTGGTTGGACTCTAAGTAACACTGAATTTGCAGGTAAGCAACTCTGTCAAGGATTTTTATTAGGAAGGGAACGGTGGTGATAGGCCTGTAATTCGTGAGGGCTGTTTCTTTAGAAGCGGGAGGACCCATGACTGTTTCAAATTGTTGGGTACCGAATTGGTGGAGAATGAAACGTTTATAAGCTTAGAAATAAATGGGGCGAGGTCTCTTGCTGCATCTTTTATAATCTGTGCGGAGCAGCTGTCCCCTTTGCAGTTTGACGGTTTGAGAGAGGTTATCATTTTTTGCACTTCTAGTGTGGTTACTTTTTTGAAGGTGAAGCCATGGTTGGTGTTAGAGGTAGTGGGTGGGCTAGGGGTAGGGGGGGCTACTGTTGGAGAGTTGTAGTCTTTTGTTTTCAATTTTGTTTGTAAGCCAGTGATTTTATTCGCAAGGGCATCTTGGACACTTGTGCACCAAAGTTGGTCCTTCAAAGTTGTGTCCGTCGGAGGATTGGGGTTTTCTAGATCCTTCAAGATGGTGAATAATTCTTTGGCACTGGAGTTTGCATTACTTATTCTTACATTGTAGGCTTCCTTTTTAGTGCAAATTATTTCTTTTCTATAGAGGGAGGAAGCATTTGCGAGGTTGATTTTGTGTTCCTCTGATGGGTTCATTTTCCACAGGGTTCCATTCTGGTTTTCTTATTTCTTAGCACTTTGAGTTCAGGTGTGTACCAGGAATTAAGATGGGCTCTAGGTTTACGCAGTTTTAGAGGGGCAACAAGGTCAATAGCTTTGGTCATGGAGTTGTTGTAGGTGTCTACTAGTAGGTTAGGATCCGATGTGTCAGGGATCATGTTTAGGGTGGATAGAACCAATGGAATGAGGGCTTCAGTGGTAATGTTCCGCTTACTTCTCGTCAGACATGCTGGTGCAGGTGGGCACTGTATATGGTGTGGGTTATTAGTGCTAATGTCTAATGAGAGTAGGACGTGGTCGGTCCATATAAGTGGTTGGGGGTCCTTGCAGGTAATGTTACAATTGTGGGCAGCGAGCCAGTCTAAGGTTCTACCTTTCTGATGTGTAGGTAGGGTGTTAAGTTGAGTGTAGTTGTGCATTGTGCAAGGGAGGATGCAGGGGTGTCGTTATATCCCAAGTTAAAGTCACCTAGAATAATATTTTGTGAAAGAGGTTTAGAATTTTCTGCTATGAGGGAAGTTATATCTTCCTCGAAGGAACCTATGGGGCCATGGGGTCTGTATATTAGTTCCAAGGTGATTGTGTTCTTAGGGGTAGTTTGAATTTTAATGGATAGGTGTTCACAAGAATTTAGTAGGGTGGAGGTGATAGATCTAATGTCAAGCGAGGATTTGAATATGAGTGCTACACCTCCTACACGGGCATTAGGTCTGTCGGCCCTGAGGATGGAGTAGTTGTCGGGAACCGCAAGGGTTAGAGAGGGACCTGCTGCGGCATGAAGCCAAGTTTCTGTGGTGGCGAAGAAATCTATGTCTGCAGAGCGGATGATGTCGGCAATTTCAGTAGGGTGGGCCACGAGGGATCTAACATTAAGTAAGGCTCCTTTGAGTGACACCGTATTTACAATGGTATTTTTATTAGTGACTTTAGTTGTAGGAGTATTGGGCATTTTGCTAGGTAGAGTGAGGAGTCTACAACCTAGTCTGTTGTTGCGGGTAATGAGATTGGGGTAGGCTGTAGGGCGATGTTCTGGCGCATTGCGTGAGTTCTGGATCTTGTCAGAGTAGGCATCTTTGGCAAGGTTAGGTGGAAAGTTACCTAGAGTGACGCTGATTTTAGTACTGTGGTCTGTAGGGGCACTGTGGGGGAAAGGAGGCATGGAGGGCAGGAAGGGTGTGGGGCAGGGAACAGGGTGGTGTCTAGGACAACCAAGCTTGGCGAGTCCATTACTGAATGGGATGTAACTATTTCTACTACATGGCGTGCAATCGGGCATAATGCAGAAGGGGAACATGATGAGTAAGAGCCAGGCTGGCATAGTTCAGATGTGGATTTGGTGCGGGATACTAGAGGGATGGTGGATGTTGTTGGCTTAGCTAGTGCATGTAAGCCCTGGGGCAGACAGGCAGGTTAAAAGCGTAGCTAAATTTGAGTTTTAGGTGCACTTGCAAAATAGCTTGTAAATGGCGTGATTAACAGGCAAGTTAAAGTAGCAGCTAAATTCGAGATTTAGGTACACATGCAAAATAGCTTGTAAATGGCGTGATTGACAGGCAAGTAAAGTAGCAACTAGATTTGAGATTTAGGTACACTTGCAAAATAGCTTGTCGCGCTTGTTATACAACGCAGAGTAAAATAAGTGAAAGGAGCATAGACTTCAATCTAACGGGTGGCAAGGTGAGGTGCAGTAGAGCCTAGTAGCTGAACAATCACAGGCTAAGTGATAACGGGGTAGCGTATTGTGACGAAAATCTGTAGAACACATACGTGGTAGGCTAAAAGACTTCAGTCTAGTAGAACACATTAGTTGAGATAGGCCAGATTGCAGGGCAGCAGAGGCTGGTGACTAAATGTTGACATAAGCTAAGATGTAACAAGGTCACATAATATGGCAACATTGTCTATAACACACGTACATTGTAAACTAACATACTTCAGTCTGATTGATCGCATTAGTTGGACTGCAGGGTAGCAGATGCTGGTGATTAAGTGTTCGCATAGACAAATGTAATGGCAGGAAAGTATGTTATTCAACGCAAGAGGCTGGTGGCTAGGCGTTTAACAAGTTAAGCTAGTTTCAATAAGGTAGTTCACATGCAACATGAGTCTGCTGGTAGGTGGATTACTCCATGTGAAAAGGGCCGAAGTGCACCGCAGCGAGTCTGAAGGCAGGAAGTTCACGCAAGTTGTGATAGTAGTATGCCGTAATGAACATACTATGTAGAAAGCCTGGTGCACGAGTACACGGTATGCAAGTGAAAGTCTAGGGAGAGTGGGCAGACTAGTGGGCAGCTCAAATGAGCAGAAGCGGAGACTTGCAAATGCAGCGTGATTAATTGGGATGGATGATCACGATGATTAGGCAAGTGCAGTTAAGGTTATCTGAGCATCGCGGAGGGAGAAACAACGGGGAGTCACGGTCTTAAGCGCTAGTAGCCCAACGTGCAGCATATCGTAGGAGGCGTTTGCAAAGGACAGAAGTGCAGCTAGCACAAGCACCAGGCAAAGCTAAACATCGAAATGCGCAAGTAAGAACATATAGGCAAGTATAAATGCATAGATCAGGGTCGACATGTATAATAGTACCGTGAAGGCGAATGCCCGCTCCTTCCCTCGCATTGGCCGGCTCTCGCCTATCGGTGATAGGTGGCAGGCTATGTTGCAGCTTGTGGCCAATCCCTAGGCAGGAATAGCAGGTATGGAGCCAGGCATACACCCAATACAGGGTCAGGCACGACCAGCACAAAGCACAGCGGCCATCGAAGATGCTTCAAAACAAACGAACTTTGATAATTGCAAACTGCACACAGGCAGTTTACACGTGGGGCCAGCAGTTGGATGGGTGGGTAGCTTACGAGAATTTACCAAGAAGCGTGCTACACAATAAAAGCAAATTTAGAAGCAATTTCGGCGATGTTGCTCCGTGATGATAAGAGGTGCTCTAAGACAGCAGATCATATGCCTGGAGCTTACCTCTGGATTGCGGCATCTCAGGGGTGATTGCAGCTGCTCCGGCAGCATGCAGGTGGGTGGTGGAGCTCCTGCTCGAGGTTTGCACACATTGAAGCTCAGCTCAGTCAGGGTAGCCTTCTCTCTGGCCTTCCCTCTGGCTTTAAGCGCGAGACTTCCGATTTTTCATTGAAAAATCACACTACTTCTTACTATCTCCCGCATAACCTGTACGTACTTACCAACCCTCCCGATTTCCGTGCGAAACTCGATTTTCCATTAAAAAATGTCACAATTTTTTACTGTCTTCCGCCTAAATTAATGCTACTTCCAATGCCTCGTATGAGAAAAATAAACGTTTCCGATTGCTGTGGTAACATCTCCCTCTCAGGTGCTCCTGATTCTTTGCATTCCTACTTATAATATGAAAGTATTTAAATGTTTCCCATTTATTATAATGACATATCACTTCCAAACCTCTCTGCTATGTACAACACAGCTGAAAAAAAACCAAGGGAATTTCATGAACTTAAAATTGTACTCATTTACAAAGCAGGTTTAACTAACATACAGCAAATAGCATGAAAAGGCTCGACATAGTGAAATGAAATGCATGCATACACTGTGTTGAGATATCAAACGAGAATTCTCCCACGAAAGCTGAAAAATGACCGTGTACATTAACATCACTGCTTTAAACACACAAAATTACTAACTTCTTCCTTTTACAATTGCAGTGAAGACCACTCTCCTGAAAATCAACAGCATCTACACTGCAAACAACATATCCGAAGAAACCTCATCATTCCACAATAAAAAGTAAGTACAGCACTACCTTTGTATTCTTATCGTTCCTCAAAGAGACTGTGTGGGTTATTTATGTAATTTGCGCTCCAAAAAAAACATTGATTTCTGAACCATTTTGCCCACAAATCCCCATTTATTAAACAAAGATTAACAGGCAGAATGGCACACAAATCACTGTGTTTTTGGAACATAAATGACATACACAAGGCTTAGAATGTTAGTACTACAAAATAAATAGCTGTTTTAATTTAATACCATTACCTTTACTATTAATGCTTCTCCTCTCCATTAGCTCACTTTCTACTCTCATCTGAAGAACAGTGTAGTAACATACAAACAGAAAAATAGCCTTCCCAAATCATTGCAACTGGCCAATGCACATTCACACACCACCACAAACATCTTCCACATCAAACTCATACACACATGCACACAGCACACATACATTATAAAGCAGACAACCCATACCTTCTTTTTTTTAACAGACCCCAAAGAATGCCTACCAAAAAGCAAGTCCGTAGAAAGGAACACAGAAATAGAGCAAATGAAAATAAAAGTGTCCAAAGTAAGCATCCATCTCTACCAGAGTTTGTGCAAAACGTTCAAACAAAACAGCTAATGCAGTCATTTAGCGAAACAAAAGAAGCTTGAACTCCTCTATCAAGATGTGGCACGAAAAAGAAAATGCTTTATAAGAATTCGGCTACCACTAATGCTAACAATGCTCCTATAAATCCTGATATAGTAGCAAGAAACCATATGAAAAAAAGTATTTTAGCAAAAATGTTCTGCCACAGGGTCCTTCAGAATCTAATAAGAAGAGGAACGAAATCACCCTCAACCCTTAAAACCTACCGTAGAAAATTAATCCTAGAAGCTTTCGTACAATTCTTCTCTAAAGGAAGTTATTTATTTTAGTGTTAAATAGGATGAAACCACTAACAAAACTAAGTAGTAAACTACAAAAGAAACTTCTCAATAAACAGAATGTCAACAAAAACAACTTCTTAAATATTTGTGGAGGTGAATGGAGTCACACAACGACCACAGAACCATATTTTAATGAAGAAGCGTACAAACAAAATCAAACAAACACAATTGCCATCCATAGCAGTGGGCGAGGATATGAAAAAATCAATAGTACCATCATGGAACAAGAAACACTGCTTACAAAAGTATCGGTAGAAAACTCAGAATTACCTCTCCAGTCGAATGAACCAGACCGTCCAGTGTAGAAATAGCCGTGCATGTCAATGTGTAACATTCCTAACAAATCTTTCAAATCTTTACGCCAGTTCCTCAATCAGTATGTGAAAGGTAAAGACAAAATGAAAATGAAAGTGCTGCAAAATATGGAAACCTGTCCAGTGCGCAAATACACAGGACTACAAGGACATTCATTAGCCTGAATTGCTTGACATATTTGCAAAAGCACCTTCCATGATATCAAAATGATATCAACACATCATTCAAATGTAAGTAATCTAGTGTATAAACTGTACTATGCTAAAAGTCCAGCTTTAGACCTAGCCAATTTAAATAACACTCTTCTGCATGGTACACCCAAATACCTACAAGAATAAGTTGACCGTATCCAGAGAAAATATTTTGGAAGTGAAAGCCACTTACAAAATGTAATAGTGTTAGAACAGACTAGCAACCGTTCTCTACATAGCAGCCTTCTATTACATGACACAAAAGGACCAGGAGGAGGAGGGGTCTCATACCTCAGTATACCCTTATATGTTCACACATTAGAAAACTTAGGTTTATCAATTCTGTAGGAGTATTTGAATAAAGTATTTTTCTTTTTTAGATTTTATTCGTCTTCCTATGAGGTACTTAGAATTCCTTTAAAAACTGCTTCAAAGGTGAAAAAATATATTTTTATTAAGTTTCTCTATCCACAGGGTGTTAAAAAGAGATACATATGACCGTATTCCTATTGGATACTTGTATTTATTTGTCTCAGAAAGTAGTATCCAGTTATTTAAGTTTTTTTCAAGAGTTCAATTCTCCCATGTTCCTTCTGTTCTGGTCTTTTTCATAATTTCTCAGAGTCCAGTTCAGAAATCTTAGTGATTCCCATCTTTTTTCAGGGGAGTCATAGATCAGGAAGTCCGGCGATCTTCAGTTTTTCACCATTAACTAATAAAATTAAAAAAGAAGTGATCAAATTGTGGCCACTCCTGAATGTGGGTGAGTCAAATCAGCCTTATATATACACTAGGTCTCAAGAAATATAATCTACCATTTTAGGGCGGGATTTAAACAACTGATTTTGGAGAAAAGAATACCAAGCCAGAGGAGCACCACAAATCCACATGTTTTTATGGATTAAAGGTGCACCTAAATTTGGTGAGGACAGTGATGCCACTGTTTTGCAGTTCATCCAAAAATATGTCACTTGTGAAATCCCTTCACAAAGGACACATAGTGACCTTCATGGACAGATTGTACAATTTCAAAGACACAAATGTGGCAAATATTGTCGTCGCAAATACAAAAGCAAAGGGAAATACCACACCAAATGCCGCTTTGGTTTCCCTAGACGAGTTACAGAAACAGGTGATGTGAACAACTTCCTGTCTTCAGTTCGACATAGCGTTAAAGGTAAATCACCTAAGAACACGTCTTACGTAAAAAGAATAGAAGAATCAAAATATATCAATGATTACAATGCAATCATTGCCCTCTTATGGAATGCAAACATAGATATGCAGTACATAGCAGACGATTCCACTGCAGTTGCACGATATGTTACAACCTACTTAACAAAAGCAGAAAAAACAGAGCTTCAAGACCTCTGGAATGACCTATCATCAGACAAAACACTATCTCAGAAATTGTACAGCCTAGGCATAAAAATGCTCTCTCAAAGAGAATGTGGCGCCTATGAAGCTGCAGATCGTTTAACCGGTACTGCTTTGTATGGAAAATCTGAAAATGTAGTATGGCTAAGTCTTGGTCCTGCTAAATCTAAAAAAAGAGTTTTCAAATCATATGAGGACATAGAAACAATTGCGAAAATGATCCCAACAGCCAAGACATTTTGAAAAACAATTTACTGGACACATACTACCCGAACAGGAGTACCACTTTGGAAACCATGTGTGTGTACCACATAGCCCAAAACTTTGCATACAAAAATAATATAAAACCCAATGAGAGAAAAGGTAGATATAGAGTGACAGATTGTGAAGGCAGCTTAGTGAAACTTACCAAACAAAGCTTAATTAATCATGTCAAATTGTCATTAAAAACTCCTCAACATAAAGAACTATATTACATGTCCCTGCTACAACTTTTTAAACCATGGAGAAAAGAGGAAGAAATACTAGATAACTATGACTGCTATGAAGACGCTTTCAAAGCAAATAAAAGCGCTATCACCGATGTGAACTTTACGCAGTACAAAGCAATGTTGCACAATGAACAGCAACACGAAGAACTCCAGGCCCAACTAGATAAGGACACTTCCGACACTAGTCAACCTTCTGTAACAGGAAGTTAAGAACCACTAGGACAGCCACTAATAGCAAATGAGGCAGAATTAGCTATGACAGAAGTGGAAAACACCATGTGTCACTATGAAGATGATATAGAAGACTTAATTGTACTACAATCAAAACTTAACAAAGATCAGCGCACCATTTTTGAAGAAGTAACAAAAGAAATTGCACATGGTGTACAACACGAAAGTAAAGAATGTACCTGCCAAAATTACAAACCTATACTGCTGTACGTCAGTGGTGAAGCTGGTTCAGGCAAAACATTCTTAATCAAAATCATCAGCAAGTTCCTTCAACAATTGACAAACAACAAACTGTCAGCTGTTGTAACTGCCCCTACAGATTTAGCTGCCTACAACATAGGCGGTGTCACTTTACACCGATTACAACTCCTTCCAGTAGAACACCAAAACAAATTAGACTATTACAAACTTCGTACAGAAGCTGCAATGGAACTACGCAGAGTATTAAAACAAATGAAAATGCTACTAATAGATGAAGTGAGCATGGTCTCCAACCTAATGTTGGCTTTGATTCACCTCAAATTGCAAGAAGTACTTAAAACAAACTACGAAGAACTCTTTGCAGGAAAACACATTATCATTTTCGGAGATCTTCTACAATTGACACCAGTGAAAGGTGAACCTATATTTAAAACCTTAGGACACAAACTCTGCCGTAAAACTGTTGGCAGCATAGGAAATGTCAACCTTTGGCAACATTTCCAATACAGAGAATTAACAGAAAACATGCGTCAATCTGCAGACCTCACTTACGCCAACATTTTAAAAAGTATTAGAATTGGTGTACTATCTCAAGAAGCACAAGCAACATTGAAAAACCAGCACATCCATGCACTTTATGGCGATAACGCATGTGCTACTGATGTTATGGAACAACTAGTGCTAAAAAATGTCAATTGTATGGCCTTAATGCCAACTCTTGCAAGCTGTTTCAAATTCAATGAAACAATGTTAAAAAAAGAAATGCAACCAATAATTGAAATTTGCTCCACAGACAAACTGGACGTACATGGTATGACACTACCCATGTGTCAGCAAGCCACAACAAGACTAAATACCTTAGAAAATTCAATCTCCAACACAGCTGGATTGGAAAAAATATGAAAATGATCCTTAAATTGTAAACGTAACCTTGACGTAGAGCAAGGACTAGTTAATGGGGCACTGGGTACAGTTGTTGGCTTTCAAACATACCCACATGACAACAACATTCAGTTTGTCAATATTCTCTATGACAAACTTCCAGAAGAAAAAGGATAGGGCGTTCAACAGCTTGATTCCTTCTCTTCAAAGACATGTATGTACGCAGAGAACAATTTTCTCTAACTCTTGCATATGCAGTCACCATTCATAAATCCCAAGGTCTTACCCTAGACAAAGCATTGATAGATATTGGAAACACAGTCTTTAAAGAAGGCATGAGCTACGTAGCACTATCACGCTTACGTACACTTGATGGCCTATTTCTAATCAACTTTGATACAAGTAAAGTGAACGCTGATATTCCTTGCACTGTAGAATACAATAGACTGTGTTCACTGTACACCCCCCATCTGAAATCATATCCTGTTCCAGAGAAAGGAAAACATTGTAAAAGAAAACTAATTCCAACAGAAATGCAACAGAATCTGACTGCAAATACTTCAAAGAAAGCAAAAGAAGCTAATACTTCATCAATTGGAAGGAAGAAGCTATTAGTAAAAGGAAATCAGGTACTTCTTCAAAGAAGAAACAGAAACTCCGAAAAAATCCCTCGGACACAGAACTATCTGGTCCATTCAAATTTTCAAATGAAAGTGGTGTAAGTTGCTACGCAAACATAGCAATGAATATTCTATTTCAATTGCAACCCATTGTTAGCAACATTTACTTACACAGTACAGACCAATTGTGTTTGCAAATGTTAGCCCTTCATAGAAACGCAACAAACAATCCTGATAACACGTATAGTGTTCACGGAATAAGACAAGAATTGGACTACTGTGCTGGAATTGTGAGAGTCACTATAAACTCACAAGAATATCCACAAGAATTTCTAATGTACTTACTACAAGTATTCGAAACCAAAAACATACCTATAAATGAAATCTTCCATGCACTCTCTGTAACAATGTGACACAAGAACAAATCCCTAATGAGCGATTTGTGTATGTATCCAAACCTAATTGTGAATCCATTCCATTTCAGCAACTTCTACAAAATGCAAACCATGTCAGATTATGTATTATCTGCAATTCAGATAATCGCTCCACCTTACTGATACAAACACATAGTAACTACATAATACTAATGCTTCTACGTTACAATGCAGATGGTACCAAAAACAACTGCAAGCTGACTGGATTCACACACGGTCAAGTGTCACTTGGTAAGAAAACCTTCACAACAATAGGTATAATCTACCACGCAGGAGCCACAACCAATGCAGGTCACTACACTGGATATATTAAAAAGAAATGTGGATGGTTCAAATGTAGTGATAGTAGCATTACTCTAAAGCAGAGATCGCCAGCAAATCTTACAAACACGTATTTAATCTTCTTAAAGCCAAAATTTAATAACTAATGTTTACTTCCACATTAACAATAATTGAATGGAAAGACTATAAACAGTTAGAATACGCCAACAGGTATCTAACTGCCCAAGAACGTCTACCAACCACACAGATAAAGGAGCACCACTGATTTGTAACAATAAATACACAGTTAGAATACGCCAACAGGTATCTAACTGTTTAAAAAATATGCAACAAGCCAACATACAGAAACAACAAGTGAACACTCAAAGGAAACAAAAAAATAGTTGATAGCATAGCAAAAAAAATGTTTTTGTTAATCCGACAAGGATTTTTTTTTTCCCAGACCCAATGATTTGAAAAACAAACACAGAAACTGAGCAAAATGCACAGTACACTGGTTTGTAAAGTAAACATGAGGGTAAAAAAAGCTAAACTGTCTATTATACAATGTAAGAAGTCTTTATAAAATACAAACACTAACATGCTCTTTTCTTTTAAACAGAAATTGAAAAAGAATATTTCCTCCAAGTACTAAAGTCATGTAAGAAATATATCGAATTTCAACAAATTAAACAGTAAGTATAATTTCACACATTTCATACATAAGCGAATATATATGTCTGATCTATGACTAATGTAGTGCAGTGGCAGGGCCTAGAGCCGTGGATGTACAAACTACGGCCTACATCCTGCAGCCACGCAACCGAGACTGTAGGTCCTATCCACAACCACCGCAGCATATCAAAACCATGGTGGCTTGTAACTTCACTTTTTATAACTTTGGTCTTGGGTGCAGGGCCTGCGGCCATGCACCTAAGACTCTAGGTCGTGCACACAAACACTGCACCACATCACACCCATGCTGACTTATAACTTCAGTGCTTATAACTTCAGTAGCATCCGTTTATCTGTGGCACAACTGCGCATATGCACATATCGTCCTGTGACGCCTGGTAGCACATAAGTGTTTCTTATGTCACCACCATTAGAATCATTCCCACATACTAACATAGTGTCCCCAACCTAACCTTACACACCACTGCACAGCCACACACTTGCACTTAAATAGCTGCTTACCCTCCCATTCACCCACTGACGCACATTGCACACATATCCATTTGAAAATGTGCACACCCACACTTCCCTTTCTTCGCCAACAGCTACTACACAATGCCTACCAAACAGCAATTCTGTATAAAGCAATGCAGAAAGAGAGCCACGCAACCTACAAACACACAAAGTACCGATCCACTGCAATCTCAACGTGAACAGAAAGGTAAAGGAGCAGAGGTAATTTAGTCATTAAGGAAAACAAATGCATCTAGCAATAAAGATAGTGTAGTGATCTGGCAAAATGTCAGAATGTAAAGAAAAACCACTATTTACAGTGCAACGCACACTACTCCTAACAAAGCACGTACAAATGGAAATGTAATCACAAGCAAGCATTCTAGAAAAGTAATTTTACAAAAAATGTTCCACCACAGAGTCCTTCAGAACCTTACAAGTAGAGGGTGGAAATCAAGGTCCACCCTGAAAATCTACAGCAGAAAAGTCATCCTAGAAGCTCTTGTAGACAGTGCTATAAGCGCGAAGTGGAAATTATTTGTAGTAATTTTGAAGGAAATGAAACCACTAACAAGATTAATTGGTAAATTGCAAGCACTACTTCGAAAACAAACGGAATGTCACCATAGATACCTTTGGCCACATCTGTACCGGTGAGTGGAGTCACACCTCCAACACAGAGCCATACTTCAATGAAGAATCATATAAACAATAACAAACTAACCAAATTGCCTTACATCAGAGTGGACAAGGGTATGAAAAGATACACAATACCATAATGGAAGAGGAAACACTGCTTTCAGAAATATCACCATCAAACTTAGATGTCACTCTCCTATCCACCAAATCAACACGCCTCACCTACAAATGGCCTTGCACATCAATGTGCAACGTTCGCCAATGACTAATCAAAAATGTGCAGCAATTCCTCAATCAGTATGTCAAAGGCAACGACAAAATAAAAATGAAAATACTACAAACTATGGACTCCTGTCCAGTGCAGACTACACTGCAATCCTTAGCCTGTATTTCTGGACCAGCTTGCAAAATCACCTTCCACCGTATTAAAATGTTAGCAACCCACCATTCAACAGTCAGACATCTAGTGTACAAACTGTACTATGCAAAAACTCCAGTGTTAGCACTCCAACATTTAAATGATATTCTCCTACACAGTACAGCCAAAGAAGTGCTTGATGAAAGGGAGCACATCCAGAGGAAATACTGTGGAAGTCAAGAGCACTTACCCACTCCAACATTTTCAGACAACAGTACTGACAACATTGCAGCTATCAACTTTTTATATCACACATACAAAAAAGAAATACAAAATTCTAAACACTTCTGCTGGCATGCCAAGCCAAGTATGTGTGTGTTGTCAGAGAACTTTCTATAAAAAGAGCACCAAAACTGTAGATATAATGCAGAAAATAGAAGGCAATGAGGAATCCCAATGGTTTCAATTTGCTCTGTACCTTCTAGCAGAAAACAAGTACGACATTACCAACACCTCCATACTGTGCACATACAGTACTGCAAAACTTGACCATAACCGAAGGCCTTCACGGGCAATTAGTAATAATTTGGAACTATGTCCACTGCCAAACGCACTACAGCAGCTCAATTTCTATGAGAGCATTATAATACAAACAGTGCAACCATTTCAAGCAATAATACGGCTTTAACCAAAAACTGCAAAATTACCTGCCACCAAATTACTGAAAGGCATTCGTGGTAAAGTAGTCTATTTATGATATGATATGATATGGCATTTGTAACGCGCCTATACACAAATGTTTCAAGGCGCGACGAGGCAGGGGGGGAACAAGGGGAGACAGACAAAGATCCTACTAGGCCAGGTGTCACTCAGATCGCGCAAGGGCAGAGGGGAAGGGAAAAGTGCATTGGGGAAAGGGAGAGGGGAAAGTGCAGTACAGGGTTATTAGCATACAGCATACAGGATAAATAACAAGGGCCAGCTGGTTGCAAGTGCAAGGTAAGTGCAGACAAGTGCTGGGAAGGGGGGCTGTAGGGATACAGACACAGTCCCGCAGTGCAGGGATTGCCGGGAGGCAGTGCAGGGGAGAGTGGCTGGGCCAAGGACTGAGAACGGTGAGTGGCCCAGTTGCAGATTCAGTGCAGTTTCAGTAGTATTAGCAGGGGAGAGGGGGAGAGAAAGCGGAGGCAAAGAGGAAGGTTTTGAGATGCTTCCGGAACCGGAGATGGTTCTCCTCAAGTTTCAGGGAGGCAGGAAGGCTGTTCCAGAAGGAGGCCCCTGCAGCGGAGAGAGATCTGCCCCCAACTCGTTGTTTCAAGAAGCGGCTGACTCTGAGGGAGTTGGAGGCGGATGAGCAAAGAGCTCGAGAAGGAAAATATTTAGGAAGAGAGAGTTGAAGGTATTTTGGCCCAAGGCCCCAGACGGCCTTGTGGACAATGCAGAGGGTTTTGAACTTGATCCTCGCAGTCACTGGGAGCCAGTGTAGTGATTTCAGTCCTGGAGGGCTACGGTCCCTGAGCTTGAGGCCAAGGACAAGTCTCGCAGTCCTGTTATGGATGAGTTGCAAAGGGCAGAGAGTAGAGGCGGGCAGATTTAGATAGAGGCTGTTACAGTAGTCCAGCTTCCAATAGATCTCCAAGAAAATGTAGACACTCTACGAGTGCAAAGGCTAATACACAAATCTCTGCTTATCATGGTAAATGGTGTACCAACAAAAGATTAACAATTTGGCAACACCTAGTGGACCAAAGTGAGAGAGGCTTTGCAGTACCTCAAAGAGAACAATGAATACTACAAGGAAATAAACGTTTAAGAAAACCTGAGAGAAAGAACCGAAATAATTCAGGACTGAAGTGGTCAATTTGAACATCTAGATCCTAGTGCAGCCTCCAGTATTTTAGACAACTATACAATTCCCCCACTGCACTGCAAAGACACCATAGATGATGCACTAGAAACATATCAAATGCGGCAAGCCAAAAGAGCGCCAATCAGTAAATGGGAAAAAAGTGTGGAAGCACAAGCTTTTCCTCTACTCTTCCCCACTGAAAAAGGTTGAAGATATGATGAAAGAAGCACACAAATGACAGCATCAGAATACTGCTGTTTATGTATGTATTCTGAAGACCCTAGGTTTAGACAGAACGTGGAGTACATATTCCACCTGCTCTTTGAAAGCGAACTAACAATGCTATGTTATGGAGTTGCCCACACATTAAAAACAGGATCCCATTTCCAAAAAATGCCTGCTACACAACTACTTCAAAAGGTGCAAGAGAAGGATGAATTTTTAAAGTCAAGTGTTACAAATCTCTTGGCGAACATGCGTGGTACGAAATAGTACGGGTTCCGACGGCACGCAGATGTACGGTGTATGCTACGCATCCTTGGCCCTTTCACATGGTTTGTCACTTTAAGTTGTGCTGAGTATGCATGGGAAGACTTGCACACTTTCCTACAAATAGCAAACAAAAACAAAACAGGTATAAACATGAAAACACCAGGAGAGCTGTGCTCTCTCGATCCAGTAAATGTGTCACGCTACTTTCATCATCGCTTCCTTGCCATGCTACACTACATTTGCAATAATACACTTCCTCCCCTCGGAGAAGTGGAACACTTCTTTAGGAGAAAGGAATATCAAGCCAGAGGAGCACCACACATCCACATGCTTTTGTGGCTTAGAAATGCTCTTAAATTTGGTGAGGACAGTGATGGAACTATTTTACAGTTCATTCACAAATATGTCACTTGGGAAATCCCTTCAGAAAGTACCCGTTGTCAATAACGAGCACAAATTTTGCAATTCCAAAGACACAAGTATTGTCGACACAAATATAAGAACAGAGACAAATACTATACCAAATGCCACTTTGGTTTCCCTAGACTAGTTTCAACAAAAGGCCAAGTAAACAGCTTCATGTCTTCGGTTCGACACGGTGTGAAAGGTAAATCTCCTGAAAACACATACTGCATAAAAAGGAGCAAAGCATCAAAGTACATCATTAATTACAATTCAATTATTGCCCTCTTATGGAATGCCAATGTTGATGTACATTACATTGCAGACAATTCCACTACTGTTGTACGCTATGTCACTGCCTACTTAACCAAAGCAGAGAAAACAGAACTCAGATACCTCTGGGATGACATAACCTCGGACAAAACACTGGCACACCTTTGGCATTAAAATGCTGTCCCATAGAGAATGTGGCAGCTACGAAGCCGCTGAATGCTTAACCGGTACAGCCTTATATTGGAAATCTGACAACATAGTGTGGCTAAGCCTTGGTCCTGCTGCATCCAGAAGAAGAGTACTTAAATCGTACGTAGACATACAAACAATAGCCAAAAGTGATCCCAACAGCCAGGACATTTTGAAGAACAACTTATTGGACACATACTACCCAAACAGAAGTAGTACTTTAGAAGCCTTTTGCTTGTACCAGGCAGCCCAACACTTCTCATACAAAAACAACATTACACCAAATGAGGAAAAAGGTGGATACAGAGTGGAAAGTTGTGAGGGCAGCCTGATGAGACTTACCAAATGCAGCCTAATTAATCATATGAAGTTGTCCTTAAAAACTCCTCAACACAAAGAACTGTACTACATGGCTCTACTGCAGCTTTTCAAATCATGGAGACAAGAAGTAGATGTATTAGCCACCCACACCTCCTATGAAGAAGCTTTCAAAGCTACTGAAAGTACAATTACAGATGAAACCTTTACATGGTAAAAAACCATATTGGATAATGAATGCCAACAAGAAGAAGAACTTCAAGTACACCTAACTGTAGACACTTCTGAGAGCAGTGAACCTTCGCAAACAGGCAGCCAAGAACCACTTGGAGAGCCACGCATAGCAAATGAGGCAGGATTAGTCATGACAGAGGTAACCACCACTATGCTGCAGTATGAATACTCTACAGAAGAGTTGGCAGTACTTACATTTTGGCTTTTTACTCTGTGTCCTGTCAAAAACATATAAAGGACTAAGAACCCCCACCCAGTCCAAAGATTGATCCTCCTACGAATCAAGAAAGAGGACCACAATTTTTTCTACACTGGGAATGGAGTTTAAGAAATTGTAATGACTCCCTTTTTCCAGAATATAGGAGAATCTACCGAGCAATCTCGGTCCATTCACTTTCTCTTCAATTTTGTTTGTAACAAGATACACACTATTGTTCTATGGCAAAACTTTTTTCCATTGACCAAGAACTTTTTAAAAATTCTGAGTTCCATAGAAGTTGAATAAAAGGGGTTGATGCTTCACTTGGAAAGCAGTCAATATACATGAGAAAAAGTCAACAAAAAGATAATCCAAAATATTTGTTTTTAAAACTCATTATAAGCAAATTCACCTGAATCAGAATGTGGGATCAGTTCTTAAATCCCAACTAAACGATGAACTGCGTACCATTTTTGTAGAAGTAAGTTAACCCATTGAAAATGGTATAGAGCACGAAAGTAAAACTTGCACCTGTGACAACTACAAGCTTGTACTGCTGTATCCAAGTGGTGAAGCTGGGTCAGGTAAGACATTCTTATTTAAGTTATCAGTAAATACCTCCAACAATTAACAAACAACAGCCTTTCTGCAGTTATAACCGCCTCTACTGGTTTGGTGGCCTACAACATAGGTGGAGTCACTCTACACCAATTGCTACTCCTCCCAGTAGAACCCCAAAACAAATTAGAGTACTATAAACCTTCTGCAGAATCTGCTATGGAGCTACCTAGAATTTTGAAACAAATGCAAATGCTCCAAATAGATGAGGTGAGCATGGTCTCCAACCTAATGTTGGCTTTGATTCACCTCAGACTGCAAGAGGTACTCAAAACAGACTACGAAGAACTCTTTGGAGGAAAACATGTCATTGTTTTCAGAGATCTCCTTCAATTGACACCAGTCATAGGTGAACCTATCTTCAAAACCTTAGAACACAAACAGTGCCGTAAAAGTCTTAGAAGCATCGGGAATGTAAATCTGTGGCAACATTTCCAATACAGAGAACTAACTCAAAACATGCGTCAGTCTGCAGACCTCACCTATGCCAACATTTAAAAAAACATACGGATTGGTGTACTATCAAAGAAGGCACAGTCTACTCTCAATAGTAGATGCATCCATGAGCTGTACGGGTGTAACACATGTGCTACTGATGTCATGGAACAATTAGCTCAGAAAAATGTTATCTTTATGGCCTTAATGCCAACTCTAGCAAGTTGTGCACAATTGAATGCTACAATGCTGCAAAAAGAAAAACAACTAGTAGTGCAAATACATGCCACAGACAAACTTGACGTACATGGTATGACAATACCTATGTGTCAACAAGGCATAGCACAACTACACGCCTTGGAGAACTCCTTCTCCAACACAGCTGGTTTGGAGAAAATGTTTACTTTATGTATCAACTGTAGAGTTATGCTAAAGCATAACATTGACGTAGAGCAAGGTTTAGTTAATGGAGCACTTGGTACAGTTTTTGGCTTCAACACATACCCACGGGACAACAGCATTCAGTTTGTGAACATCAAGTATGATAAACTTTCAGAAATCAAAAATATAGGACGCACAACTGCGAGTTTCCTTCTTTTCAAAGACATGTATGTACGCAGAAAACAGTTTTCTCTGTCGCTAGCTTATGCAGTAACCATTCATAAATCTCAAGGTCTAACCTTAGATCAAGCATTGATTGATATTGGCAACACAGTCTTCAAAGAAGGCTTGAGTTACATAGCACTGTCACGGCTACATACACAGGAAGGACTGTATCTAGTTAATTTTGATGCAACCGCAGTCAGCGCAGAAATTCCTTGCATCATAGAATACAATAGACTACGTGCACTGTACACACCCCATCTAAAAATGTACCCTATTCCTCAAAAACCAAAAGGTTTGAAAAGAAGGCTCATTCCATCAGAAGTACTAAATAATTGTGCCACACTACCAACAAAGAAAATGAAAGAAACTCATACTATAGCAACTACCAAAAGAAAATACAAAAGGAGCAAAATAGACAAACCCTACCCAACTCCACCCACAAAAAAATGCCTCTGCAAAGAAACCATGTACGCTTCCATAAAATGGCTCAGACACATAAGTAGCTAGACCATTCACATTTTCTAATACAACAGATGTTAATTGCTATGCAAATATAACAATCAATGTTCTATTCCAAATACCAGCAGTTGTTAAAAACATTTACTTAATTGGCACAGACCAGTTGTGTTTGCAAATGTTTGTCCTTCACAGAAATGCAGTAAGTAATCCTGACACCATTTACAGTGTCTCAGGAATAAAGCAAGAATTGGACTACAGTGCTGGAATGGTAAAATTCCCTTTAAACTGAGAAGAAGATCCACAGGAATTTCTAATGTACTTACTGCAAATACTAGAAAGAAAAAACATACTTATAAATCAAATCTTTCACATTTCCCACGTGTGGAAACATACATGCACTCTTTGCAAGCATGGCATTCAGGAGCAAGTCCCTAACGAATTCTTCGTGTATCTATCAATACCTAAGTGTGACTGCATTCCATTTCAGCAACTGGTGCAAAATGCAAACCATAGCATGTGGTGTACATTGTGCAATTCTGACATTCGCTTGACGCTACATATACACTCACAAAGTCAATATGTGATATTAATGCTCTTACGATACAATGCCGACGGTACCAAAAACAACTGCAAACTTACTGCCTTCACACACGGACAGGTATCACTTGGCAAAAATAAAACATCACAACTGTAGCCATAATCTACCACACAGGTGACTCCAACAATGGAGGCCACTATACTGCATACATTAGAAAGCAATCGTCATGGTGTTAATCCAAAGCATAGACTACCTGCAAACCTTGCAAATGCCTACTTAATATTCTTAAAGCCAAAATGTACTCATTGATGTACAAACCTACTATACCTTATTCCCCAGCATCAACCAGTACCTTCGTAAGTAGACAAAAAACGTTTTTCCTTCCAGACTATCGACCTAAAGCAATGTACCATACTGGAAGCATTCACAAATCGCATTACAGTGTGTGTTTGACAATTTTATCCCCAATGAACCAAAGGAGTACAGTCACACAAACAGTTTGTGTACACAAAGCACAGTACCAGTATTTTCGACTGGATACATGGAAAGGAAAGTGCTAAGTATGAGGGTTCAAAACTATCCTCAGTAACCTCTAAACCACCAGTTACGCAAATGAGTCACAAGCTCTCAGAGAGTAGTCATACAACTCCAACACATATGGACGTACAACCACATAAATCCGTAATTGGACAGTACCACATCAAAATATACACAGAATTCCAAGTAACAACAGGAATGCACAAGCTTCTCTACATACCCTTTACAAATGAGACACTGCAAATAGTTAGAATACGCCACCTGCTATCTAGATGTAACCTGAATATACCAATGTTATTTGCAGCATCATAACTACCCAACTCAACCTTCTACAACCATTGTGCTACAAATATAGCATCAAACACTTCCAAACTATGAGCAGTTACACTATGCCAACAGGTACGTAACTGCAGTCAGAATTCTGCATTAGCACAGAACAACGTCATAATACTTGCAAACGACCAGCAGCAAGCAAACGCATAAACAAACAGTGGTACAAAAAGGAAGCAGGAAACCATTTACAATTCACCAGGTCACCCATCCTACCAACTTGTATAGTCCAGATATAGTACACCCCTACATTACCTTCTACTTTCGGAGTACACCTTAAAAAGTGCTGTAACCACTCCAAACGTCACTATCATTCATTGTGCACCATAGTAGCAACGAAATTTCAAAGTTTTTTTTCAATCCAGCATGGATTTTATTTACCCATAGACCCAATGATTATGGAAAGAACCACAGGAAGTGCGCTGATTGCACAGTACACTGGTTCAAAGCCTAGTACTTACGATGTACTAGTTATGAGGGTCCACAAAATAAAGAAATGTATGCTATGTTGTAGACTGCAAACTAACAAAATACTTGCGCTAACATATTCTGTTCTCTTTTCTCACAGATAACGCAGCAACCAGTACCACAACATTTCACACTCCTTACAAAAAACACAGTGCAGGCCTTCCTCAATCCAAACAGTAAGTCTGCAACGATTGCTATTATACTTCTGTACAATATCCACAGTGCAATAAGTGCACTTAGTTCTGGTATACCCATACCAATGCCACCATTTAAAATGTGCACCTATATTACAGCATGCAGCTTGTGGCTACACCCTACATGCTTCACTACACAATGTACATTTTAGGGCCTCCAGTCATACAGTAAACATTGTACACCCTCCCGCTATTGCCGCTGCTCTGCAGAAGTATACATACAAACATCTATCCACATACCACTAACCCCACACATAATGCAGCCACCTACCCCATAGCCACTACAGTGCACATTGGCTGCTATTTCTTCCACAGAATACATAACCAGTTTCCTACGTACACTGGTCACCTAAGCCTATCATAAGTGCACACAATGAATTAACAACCGTACACTAACCTACCCTACAATCAGCAGAATCACACCATTACAACTTCATGCATGCTTCAATACATGTTAGGTTACTATCCTAACTGCTACAACATTAGGCTCCTTCCTTTCCACTGGCACTGTGTATGCCATTAGGTCATTTTCATTATTATGTACACCATTTCCAAGACACATATCCAACCCATATTTCCCAGTAGCGCATACATCATAGCTCCCCAACCATATTGCAACCACTGCCTTACTGCTTAACATTTTAAACTTCTGTTTCCTTTTTTAAAGCCCATAACCGCCTTGCAATGTGAGACAAACGTTCACACTAAGTGCTTTCCTTTCCTGAACTGTAGCCCCAAACAAGGTCATGCAGCATGACACCAAAGTGCGTACGATGAACCACCCACCTGCGTCTTCTGAAACAGCGAACAGTCTCACATTACCCACTGTTGCCTCAAAACACACTGCACATATAACTGGTCCTTCGCCACTGTAAAAGGACATTTCGTGTATTTTGCCATCTGTGCATTCACCATCATATCAACTTGTACGTTGCACTACCTTCCCTGTAAAGACACTACCAAAATTCATAAAATACATGCTACAATCGAAACACATTGCCGGCTAATTCCTCCCTTTCTGTCCGAATGCAGACATTCAAGACGAACATGGCACGCAAGTCGTACACTAAAGCACCACACCTTCTGCGCACTCGTACACTGCTACATTCCCTGTTCTGCCCTTTGTATGCCCTTCCACACAATTACTACGTCAACACACCCTCAGTGTACTGTACGTTATAACAGCCATAGGTGCGCGCTGCGGACAACCGGCACACAAACATGTACAGCTCGCATTTCATTGACGTACTTCTTACCAAAGCAGCTCCTTCATTCTCCAGCAATCTGAGGTGACCCCCATTATGTTTCTTCTTCTATTTCTTTCTTTGCAGACACACAGACACATTGGGCCTCATTACACGTTAGGTGGTAAGGGTTTACCGGTACCGGTATTTTACCAGTACCGATAAATCCTTGCCGCCTTACTACGAGGTCCCTTTTGCAGGCGTTAAAAACCAACCCGCAAAGGGACCTAGGGAGCTAATTACGGTACTGCAATTTGCGGTGCCGTAATTAGCGCCTTCCCCATTCCCATTATGCCCTATGGGGCAAAAATGGGAATGGGGAAGGGCAATGGTGGAAGGGGGAATTACCGCCCCGCCAGCCTTGGAATGGGGCGGTAATTCCCCTTTCCATCAAGGCGGTGCCGGTATTTTACCGGCATGAACCATGGCGCTAATAGCGCCATGGTTCTCCGCCTACCGTGTAATGAGGCCCATTGTGTCGTGGGTCCAACTACACTCGCTACCACTGTGAACCTATCTAAAAAGGAAACACATGAAAACAGCATTTAGTCCCAACGGTTCTAAGGCATTTTCTTGTGTGCTGCCGTACAATCACAGTACTACCTACAAACCACAGACCAAGGCAGTGGGGTAACATATGACGCTACGCACTAACACACAGTTCATGGTCCATCAAACATACAGCTATTACTACATTATCCTTTCCGCAACGTTTTGTCCTGTACGCTGCAACTAATACCTGCTTACATCTATTATTGTTCTTCTTTCTACTCAGATATCTCGCACCTTACTGCACGTGCCACACCTTCCACCTTCCAATAGACGGCTGGTGGACCAACCATTGGAAGATAACCATAAGCAATTTCTTTTCCATCATTATCATCTGGGTCGACTGATATGGGCCGCTATTTCCACTTGTGGTTTCTGCTATACGAACCAACCTGCAAACCTTCATTCCGGAAGCCATCCCAGAGGCACCAGATGCTACCTTCTCTACCTTTTAAAGAAAATGTATTTTCCAAACGGGCCACCAAGCACCACTAAGTACTCCTTTTCCCACTTTCCTTAAAGGGAACAGAAATACAGAATTGCACAGATGGCATTGGTCACTGGATTTTGTTTGCGAAAAAGCGATGAATGCACCAACTGCACATTGTCATTTACATTCTGTGGCAAAATAAAGCACTTTCAACCACTCACTGTATTGTTAGTAAAGTATGGAATGTTCTGGAACCGTTTACTCTGTGTGCGCATGTCCGCTTTTGCTTTTGTTTATGTTGTTCCTTTCCACAGCTAGGTGCTCATATGACAGAGTGTGCTACGCTTGGCATGCATATAAAATAAATACATTGAGTGCACGCCGTGTGGAACGACTGTCCACAAGTGAAGTCACTGACGCCAGTGATTGCTGCAATGCTGTATGTGTCACACAAGCATAGCTAAGGGAAGCGATGCACACATTACAATTGAGCACACTAAAAGCTCCACCCGCTTCCGTTGCCCATCTCAACAAGAACGCCAAACAAAGGTAACAGTCAGATGGCCTGCCATCCTGTATATAGCTGGACATAACAGCGTTCATGATGTTGTTGGCTGCAAATGTATGTGTGTTGGACTGTACCTTATCCATATGTTACAGGTTTATTAACTCGTGTCATGTCGCACTACCTTCCTTCAATCTCAAATTACAGGGTATTATGAGCGGTATACCATACTGTACATTAATTGTGGCATCTCAGTATGTGAATGGCAACAAGGCCAATGACGTTCATCACATTCAAGTGCAGTCACTTCATGCCACCTCTACTAGTGTGCCAACTGCAACATTTCCTCCACTACCATACTGAGACAGTGAGCACCCACAGGAGACATATATATTTCATACATATTTCCAACCCTGTACGCTGGAGTTACATATCAGTATAAGAACTGACCAAAAAAAGGCAACATTCTGAAACCTACTTCCGAACAATGTCCACATTGTTCAGTCAAACGGCCGTAGCCATCCATACACGACAGTAGGCGCTTGCCATTCCTAACACAACATGATACACTGATTACAAAAATCCCTATATCATCTGTAATACACTCCCCATTCCCAATAGCCTCTGAAGGTTGTCGCCTGCACACGTACCCCACAACGCTTGCTATGTTACTATCTGCGTACATGCGTCATGTCGCAAATGTTGCGCAGTAAAATAATCCTTTCATGTCCCACTTTCTTACTACAGCTCTGTTCTCGTCCACACCACTCCTAACGCAAATGGTGTCTTATCTCACCAATGCCCCTTTACAAACTGCACCATGTACTCCACAGTGATTCTGCATGTGACCTTTCGACACTCACATATTTACAAGTGTATTGTATGGCACAAGGTATGCTTATAATATCTTATGCAAATGACCTAAGGCAAAGTGGAAGTACTCTTTGTACATATGTCTACAATCCAAATACCAATATCACAGTACCCCCATACATAGCAGCATTGCGTTGCGGGTTTCTTAGCAACAGCCTACTCCTTCGCCACACCCACTTCAAAGCAATAGACACATGCATGGAAACATGTCACCACTTACCTTTTCTGTCCACAAGTACATATCGGTTCAGTAATAACCTCAATCAAGGCAACTTTCTGTTACCTACTTCCAACCGGTGCTCACCATCTTATGTCCAAGGGCCCCAGCCATGCACACAAGGCAGTATGGGTTTTGCAAGCACAATACAACATAGCACTGTGACTGCAAATATCCTCATATTGTTTCCAATGCACTCCCCATCCTCAATAAAGTCTTCCTGCACTCATCAAAAAATGATAGTGTCCCCTACAACTACCCCCCGATAAAGTATATTTGAGTACCTGCATACAAACTCCTTCCATGTGCTAATGTCTGACTGCCCTCACTAAAACAAGGCTGTGCCCAAGCCCTACGCTCTTGGTTACATAGGTGGAGGCCTATGGCCTCCACCCATGCACCCAATACCGTACTCCTTCAACAAACCCACTAAAATGCAATATAGACTTGATGCTACCATGTGGCCACGTACCTTTCCTGAGTACCTATACGTATGGGTACACTAACAAACTCACAAAACGCTACATTCTGCAACCTACATCCAACCAGTGCCCAACCTGTTATTTCCAAGGGCCCAAAGGAACATTCTATAACCTACTTCCAACCAGTGCTCACCTGTTATGTCCAAGGGCCCCAGCCATGCACACAAGCCATTATGGGTTTTGCAGGCACAATACAACATAGCACTCTAACTGCAAATATCCTCATATTGTCTCCAATGCACTCCGCATCACCAATGGAGTCTGCCTGCACTCACTGAAAATGATACTCACCTCTACAGCTGCCCACCAATACAGTATATGTGAGTAGCTCCGTACAAATTCCTTCCATGTGCCAATGTCTTACTGGCCTCCCTAAAGCAAGGCTGTGGGCAAGCCCTATGCTCTTCGGTACATAGATAGAGGCCTATGGGCTGCGCCCATGCACCCAATTGCCTAGTCCTACTACACACCCACTGGAAGGCAATAGAGGCATGCATGGTAACATTTCCCACGGTGCTTTCCTGCCTACAAATACGTATAGCTACACTAACGGACCCAAACAAGGCAACATTCTCACACCTACTTCCAACCAGTGCCCACACTGTTACAGCCAAGGCCCGTAGCCATGCACACAAGGCAGTATGACATTTGCAGGCACAACACAACATATTACACTGACTGCTAATATCCTCATATTATCTCCCCATCCTCTATACAGTCTACCTACACTGACCAATATATGATAGTCCCCTGTGCACCTAACCACCAATGCAGTGTATGTCAGTTGTTGCGGGAAGGGTCCATATCACAACTGGTACATATGGGTACACTAATGAACTCACACAATGCTACATTCTCCAACCTACTTCCAACCACTGGCCAGCATGCACACACTCCGACTACAAATATCCTCATATTGTCTCCAATGCACTCCCCAACCCCAATGCAGTCTTCCTGCTGTCACCAAAAAATGATAGTCGCCTCCACAACTGGCCACCAATAAAGTATATGTGAGTACCTGTGTACAAATTCCTTCAATGTTCCAATATTTGATTGCCCTCCCTAAAGCAAGCCTGTGCCCAAGCCCTAGGCTCTTTGGTACATAGGCGGAGGCTGTATAGCCTACTCCTACTAAACACCCACTGGAAGGCAATAGAGGCATGCATGGTAACATTTCCCATGGTACTTTCCTGTCTACAAATAAGTATAGTTACACTAATGGACCCAAACAAGGCAACATTCTCACACCCACCAATCAGTGACCACGCTGTTATGTTTGAGGGCTGTAGCCATGCACACAAGGCAGGCACAACACAACATAGTACACCGACTACAATTATCCTCATATTATCTCCAATGCACTCCCCATCCCCTATACAATCTGCCTACACTGACCACCATATGATAGTCCCCTGTGCACCCAACCACCAATGCAGTGTATGTCAGTAGCTGGGGAGTTGTCCATATTGCTACAGTCTGCTGCCAAACAATCCTTCCTTTTCTCCATGTCGTTATGGCCTCCCTTGCAGCAACGGTGGGTCGAGACTCGGCTGCATACCCAGCCGCTAAGTGCCTCACTACTCTCCCAGGCATGGAGGCATTACATTGCGTAGATGGTACTGAAGCCCTATGCGCTTTCTACATACCATGCCCATCCAGTAAAAAGGCTAAGTCTTACCCACAAGCACTACAAGCCAAGTCAGACAAGCATGGGAACATTTCGCCACAAACCCACCGCCGCAAAACAACACAAACGCACAATGTCAACATAACCACTTGCAGCCGACTTCACTTTGTCCTCTTTCAACCAGCCGATCCTCCAAACTATGTTTTCCAACGCCTTTTGGTGCGCCACTAGCCTCCGATACACCATGGCGGCGTTTCCCAAAAACTTTCACACACAGCATGCTTACCTCCAGCCAACCACCGGCCACGTCCAATGTTTGCCTACATTACGGCGTACCGCAGGCCAATGACACTTCGATCTGCGGAGCGAACAAGGAAATGGGTCCGCTTAGCGGACCCAGATATCACACATTTTTTGGGACCTACATTTCAGTGTTTTGCAAAATAATTACTGGTCCAATTTCCACAAAACACACAAAAGCACGCTTTCTGACCCAAGCCCCCGCTCCTGCTGCAAATTTGGTGAAAATCTGTCCAGCCGTTCGGCTGTAGCCGTGCGCAAAGTTATCCTCCATTCAGTCTATGGAAAAAAAATGTGGGACCCCCCTATAACTTTACCCCCCCTGCACAAACCATCACCCAACTTGGCGAGAAAAGTTAGAGCCGGCTATATACTTTTTTTGCCTAGTTTGGTGAGGATTTCTCTGGGAGGAGCAAAGTTATAAGCCGCCGAAAAAGTGCTCTTCCTATGAGTTTAGCAACTTAACATAACCACACGCCCGCTACTGCGGGCCCTGTAATATATATGTATATATATTATTGGGCGGCGATAGTCGCCCTATAGTTAGGTGAGCCAGACTCCCATAGAAACCCATTCAAATTCTATTGTTAATAACTTTTGATTAAAGTAACTGATTTGATCGAAATTACTAAAGTGATTAGGAACTCGTGGGCTACCCAGACTGCCAAGTGTCGTAAAGATCCATAAAAAAATAAAAAAGGTATTAAGAAGACAAAAGAAGTTGTGCCCTACTTTCCATTCATTTTCCCATAGACAAACATGGTCAATTTCTGCCAAAGCGCATAGCCCAAACCGCTGGATGGATTTGGACCAGGTCTGAAACACTTGGGCACGAAGCGTTGACTCACGATCCATGCTTACTTTGGGGTTATTCCATGCAGTAATTTTTTTAATATTTGACGGAGAATGGGGTTCCTCTTCTCAAAAACAGATAGCTATATCTCAGGCAAATTACCAAAATCGGGGGGTTTTAGAAATGAAACGCCCTCCATCTTGTTTATCTCTAAATGTGAGAGATTTTCGAGGTTATAGCCGAGGTTATGGGAAAATAAAACATAGGAAAAAAGCATTTGCATGTCAAAGATGATGCTAATGCCATGAGGCTAGGGGTGGGGTGGCTAGAGGGCACCAAGTGGAATTTGGGAGTTGGAGGGGGTCTACCAGCTGAGTTTGCAACACAAAGCTTTCTATGGGCTTCATTACACGGAAGACGGTAACCATTGCCGCTGGTAATTTACCGATCCCGCCATGGTGAATGGCGGAATTACCGCCCCATTCCAAGGTTGGCGGGGCTGTAATTCCCCATTCACCATTGGCCCTTCCCCATTCCCATTTGAGCCCCCATAGAGCTCAATGGGAATGGGGAAGGCGGCAATTACGGTACCGCAAATTGCGGTGCCGTAACTGCCTCCAAGGTCCCTTTGCAGGTCCCGTCCTTAACACTGGTAATACTTTTCTTTTTTAGATGTACTCTAGTGGTATCTGCATTATCTAGTCTGTATGATAAGTACGTGAAGAAGAAGGGTGCGGGAGTGGAGCTTGGGTGTGGTCTTTGTTGGTATAGTGTGTGGAAGGCTATTCCCTTTTAAATGCATCTGAGATTATCTCCCATTCTCAGTGGCCTAGATTGAACATGTATTTTTTTATTTTTATTATTTTTTTATTTTTATATAGTTCATTACAAAGAGAGCAAAGCAAGAAAAGAAAAGAGACCAACAACAAACGCAGAAAAGAGAGCAATGAAGAATGCATTTCCTTTTTCACAAGTTTGCTTCGTACATCAGGAAAAGTGTAGATGACCATGGCACGTTGTGTCCTGAAATATCCTATCTGAGCTAGCCTGTTTCAGCAGTGTTTAATACTTCATATTCCATCAGTCTCTTTTCTAATGCTTCCAAAAAAAATATCAATGCATATACTAGTTTGACATCAGCTCCGTCGAACATCCTTTTCGACCAATCATCCCCAGATAAACAAGGACTTTCTGCCAACAACCTTCCCCAATAGTGTTGTTCTTAGGTCAGAGAGTTTAGTACAATATAGGGTCGGGTGTTTCAGAGTCTTTTTTTCTGTTTTGCAGAATCGACACTGGTCGTCCGGAGTCGTAATCGATTGTCGTAGGTGCAGAATTTCCTTTGTTTGGAACAGATTCATTCAAAATTTCATGTAGGTTCTTCTCTTGCTGGCACATGAGAATATTTCCAGGTATTTCGGGATTGTATTGTATGCCCTGGCTTCCTGAGCCGCAAGATACATACAGCGTTGTGCATTTCTAGTGTCGCAAGTTTCACACCAACCAATTTCCCACAGTTTTTTTTTTTCACTTGGTTAGGATTCTGTAATAGTGATTCTTTATCTAAATTTAGTTGTGCTAATAAGTTTACGCACCTGCTTTCCCATTCTATCTGAATCAAATCAATGGCAGAACATTCCCCAGATTGTTTCAAGATATTAAATTGAGGTAGATCTTCAGCGCCATTAATCTTCCTGCATAGAGACAGAGTGTTCCACGTTACCATGGCGTTAATAGACGTCAGACCTAATTCATATCTTGTGCAAGCATTGGGGGTCCCTTTTGGGAGATGCAGGATTCTGTTCCAATATGTATTGTCACACCACGACCATGTTGCGTACGTGCACCCCAGCACGGCCTCTGCTCCGAAAATTAATGATGGAATAATTGAATATATGATGTATCCTTTTATAGGATCTCTTGTAAATGAACTGTTTACTTTATGCTGCTAGTCTTCTAAGCGTCTTTCATTCCACATTATCATTTCCACCCATCTGGTCACTTGGTGTGCAGTAAATCATTTTCTGCTCCAACAGTGTTAGTTTCTCCTTGCTTTGTTGGTTATCGGTTTCCTGTATTTTCTGCAGCTCGACCCATTTAAATTCTTCCGGTTTGTGGTCCAATTCCATGTAAGGATTTCCATGAGTGCCTCCATTACTCATTTTTATTATGCAGTTCTTGTGGTCAATCACTCGACACTTAACCTTTCTCTCAGTTTTCCATATGTATTTCAGTTTACAACGGCAAATGATCATAGCTACAACCCATTTGGAATTACAGTTGGTTAAACTACAAAGTATCCAATTGTACTGTAGGCCCAAATCAACTTCATCTACTCTCAAAGTTTGTGCGCACATTATACAATTACCAAAGGGGTAATGTCCTACTGCTTCTGGTAACCCCCACAAATGGGGCAATGTAAGACTTTTTATATTAGTATTATTAAGGTTATTACTGACTACTCTCTCTTATGTTCCTGGTTCTCTTTTATGCAACATTCTTTAAAAAATAATTGTTTTATTGTGTATTCAGTTTTTAGTAAACTTTTACACACACGATTTTAATAATTAATTACACATACATTGATATGTGCTTATACACAAACAATTAAAACATTAAGATCCCAAGAAAATAGTTAAAATGTAAAGATATAACACTTAAGACAACAAGCATTTACCCACTAGAACAGTAAACATTTTCCACCAAAAGGGCATGAGTGCCAATGAGAGTCTGAACCAAGGCAGATTTGGTGTCCAGTTAAAAGTCTATGCAAAATATCCTCTCGAGATAAGGAGTCAGAGCAGTGAACAAATGTCCCCAAAAAGCTGCTTCTTAGGTTAAAGGTTTCAATACAATTCAACATAAAATGTTTTAAAGTTTCTAATGAGTAAACATCACCACAGAAACTACAACGCTGATCATGGGGCACAATATTCCTGATTGGTCCCCATCTCTCGAGGGTGGCCCAGTTAATTAAATGTAAAACGCATACAAATTTGGCTATAGGTTGGGCTGGGAAATTTACAAAGATATTTGGGCAGTAAGGTGACTGAGTAATGTATGTTCCCATACTTTTTAAAAAGTTTATACTTGGCGATAAACTCCTGATCTCAGCTCTGTTCCAAAATCTCTGCTCTTCTTTGTAGGTTATCAGAATTGGTGAGAAGTTCATCGTTCCGGAAAATGCAATTAGTCAAAATGTGCTTGTCAATTCATTATGAACCATCGACTGGTTTGAGACCATCAAAGAGTTGAGGTCAATAAACAAAGAATTGGGGGGGGGGGATTTAAAATCTTTGCATACAATTTCAAAAACGTATTCCAGGAAATAAAACAACTCTGGGATTGGGTATGCAATTCATGTCTAATTATTACAAAAGGTACGGAACTTGGAAGACCTAACAATTGTTTCCAGAGGGCACCCTCCAAGGATTCAAGAGCCTTCAGATTTTTCTTGAACAATTCAAATCCATACAATAAAGACGTTAACACTTTTCCCACATAGTATCGTAACATAGGTAACATAGTACATTTGCAAAATCCATGATAGATCCTGAGCATTTTTGCCAAATAGGGCATCATCTTTGGGACAATCTTTGTATCTAAGTCAGCAAAGCCACTGTCTGCTCGAATGGAATAGCCCAGGTATTTCAAGGTGTCAAGTTCAGATATTTTGACCCCATCAATAGACGAATTGAAAGGGCTGGGATTTACATAATTATTGACTTTGCAGAATGACATTCCAGGTTATTAGTGCTTAGATATAGATGTAAAGTTGTAAGCAGATAAGAAAGCCCAATTTGGGTCTTGTCAAACAGAATAATAGTGACCGATGTCAAGATCTGAGGTCCACATGGATTAGTATACCTCCATCCCAAAAGCACCAGTCAGAGAGGATAAAAAGACTTGCTGACCGGTTATTGGGGTCACAGGTGGCAGGAACAGGAAACACCTGGTCCCGGATGGCTGCAAAGGAAATACAAGGTTAGCTTGATAGATAGAGGGTATCCACAACAAGCATGAACAGACAGGCAGAAAAAACACCTACCCTTGGGATGACCTATGAAAGTTTGGAATCTAACTGTTCCCCCTGAAGGTGTGGTGGGTTGGGTCAGAGGAAAGGAAAGGGAACCTCTATGTAGCAGGGTTCAGCGTGGTCTGGAAGTAACATGCAGAACAAAGGCTTGATTCCAGATGAAAGAAAATACCTGAGTCAAAGCTGTAGGAAAAATGATGCAATCCAGGAGAGCAATTCCACAGGTCTGAGCAGTTCAGTTCAGGTAGGCAGTTCACAATAAACCAAATCCAAAGGGCAAATCCAAGAGCAATCCAAAAGGCAAGATCCAAAGTCGAGGCAATACAATTAGGCAGTCCAAACAGATCCAAGAAACAAAACCAAGCGTAATCCACGAGAGTAACGAGGTCCGGAATCCAAAAGGTCAAAAAACAGTGAAGCAAGGAGCACAGGAAGAGCTACACGCCGTATGAACATCTGAGAAGCAATGAATGAAAGGGCTTTTTATTGCGTCCTTCCGGGTCACATGACCGCTCTCTGGGTCACGTGACCGAGTTACGTGTAGCTTCCTGGTCACGTGACCGCTTTCCGGGTCACGTGACCTTCCTCCGTGAGGTGCCGCGTCCAGCAGGGGACCGCAAAGGAGAACGGAATCCCCGCCACGCCTGCAGGCGCCAGGGCAAGCACCAAGATGACCGCTGAGACAGGCGCCAGGGAAGTCCAGGAGCATGGCAACCATCCGGAGGCCGAGCGAACGCAGCAGCGGAGGGAACCCGCAACCCTTTCCACCTACGGCACACTGCCAGGCCAGGTAGGTGTGATGATGGCATAACAACCGATCAGTATAAATGAAAAAGTGCTGGGGGCAAGAACACATCACAAATCTGACAAACGTCTCTAAATGAGTGCCTATAGTACCATTGCTATTTAATCTTACATGTATTATTGTTTTAGAGTGAAGATGGATAACCATGTTCAATAAGCACCTGGGTATCCACCAGTCATATGGGTTATTCCACAATTTTGCTCGATCCATGCAATCAAATGATAATGATAATAATGATGTGTTATTTATATAGCACCTTAATCCAAAGTGCTTTACAGAGCACATATTTACATACAATATCACCCAACCGAAATTGGTACTCATTTATTGACCTCGGAAAAATGAAAGGCTGAGTTGGCCTTGCTGGGATTCGAACCTGCAACCTGCAGATCACACTCAGATTGCAGCAGTGAGCTCTCAACCTGCTGAGCTATAGGTCCACTGAAGCCACATAAAGGTTCTGACCTAAAGTTTTTTTCCATGCTTGACTAAAGAGCAAAGTTACAAGCAAGCCATTCAAAGATGTTCCAAATCCCCTCCGCAAACCTGTTTAAAGCTTCAACGGATGGTGAATTGATGGTGCCCAGGCGGCAAGGTCATCCAGGAGAAGTGATGCAAAGATCTTAGAAGAAGTGTCTAATAACGCGATAGGGAAATAATGACCTGGATCCTTGCGCCCCCACCTTCTTGTATATTGGTATCACATAGGAGGCATACCAGGTTGATGCAAAAGGACCTTCCGCTGGTATATTGTTAAAAAGAGCAGCCATCTCCCTCCCGAGCCCAGAGCTCTGGGTTTTGCTTAAAAATGATAACTGGCATACTGTCGGGGCCCTTGGCTGAGGAATTTCTGGATTTCTTAATATTTCCTACAATTAACTCATGTTATGTTACTTGGCATTTATATAGCGCCTTATGTATCACTGGTATGATCTCAAAGCGCTGGTAGGTTGAACGCCCTCGGGAACCGTAGTTCAAGTCAGTAGAGAGAGAGAGAGTCTTAAGGTGTGTGGGTGCACCGGATATGTGTGCAGCTGATGTGGCAGTTGCATGATAGCTGCTTCTTAGCGGTAGGTGTGGTGGTGGGGAGGTCAGTTGGATGTGTTCATTCTGGAGGGTGATTTCTGGCTGTGTTAGGCCTGAGGAGACGCTTAAGCTGGCGGTGTGTGCTCAGCTATCTGTGTTTAATTAGGATGATGAGGAGTCTGTGGCGGGTGTTAGTATGAGAACAGCTATACCGAATGTGTCATACTATCGCTGTGTTCTAGTTGAGTGATGGTGTATAGGAGAGAGTAAGCATGGTAGTGTGATATGGCAGTTATCAGTAAAGCGCTTGAGACGGTTAGCATGTCCATGTATTCTATCCGTTCTGTCCACTCCATTCACTCCATCTATTCCATCCATTCCGTCTACTCCGCCCACTCCAATCTGTTCCAGCTTCTTCATCCGTTCAATCCACTTACCAGTTCCGTTCACTTTATCATTTTGTCCAGTCCATAGGTTTAATGTGCTCTATCCGTTCCATCCTTCCTATTAATTTGATCTGCACCATGTGTTCCACCCACTCCGTCTGTTCCATCCACTCAAACTGTTCCATACGCTCTATCCATTCCATCCACTCCATCTGTTCTATCTACTCCATCTGTTCTATCCACTCCATCTGTTCCACACACTCCATCTGTTCCATCCACTCCATCTGTTCCATCCACTCCATCTGTACCATCCACTCCATCTGTACCATCCACTTGATGTGTTCCGTCCACTCAATCTGTTCCATCCACTCCATCTGTTCATCGCTCCATCCGTTCCATCCACTTCATGTGTTCCATCCACTCCATCTGTTCCATCCACTCCATCTGTTCCATCCATTCCATCTATTCCATCCACTCCATTTGTTTCATCAACTCCATCTGTTCCATCTATTGTATCCGTATCATCTTCTGCATCCGTTCCATCCACTTGATTAATTCCATCTATTCCATCCTTTTCATCTGTTCCATTCGTTATATCTACTCATCCTTTCCATCCGTTCAATCTGCTTGTTCGTCTCATCTCATAGGTATATGACTCACGCCAGGCACCCAAGGTGATGATGTCAAACGGGAAATTATATCGTGCCTCCTATTGCGATGAATATATGTATATTGGCCTACGCCAAGTTGCTTGTAAGCCACTGCAAAGAAATCCGTGTTGCAAGGTCCTGACCTTAGAATCAATGTAAACCACCATTTCAGGTCAATCTGCCATTTTAGGTTCTCTCTGCAACGTCACTGTGTAAGTTAAAATGGTGGAAGATGTCATTCCGAAATACAACATGGCCGTCTTGACCTCTGCGTACAACTAATATGTAACTTGCCTGCAGGCCACTTGTTGGGGTCGCGAACTGAGACCTTGTCCTTCGTTGATCTGTGTGTAAAGGATTACTTGTGCCAATGAAACTAATCCGCGAGCATATGTTAAGAACAATGTATCCAAATACTGAACTGAGAACACTTGTTTAACTACATTGTATTAATGTTTGAGAAGACTCTATGAGGAATCCTAAAATACACTGTTACCGTGTAGACTTGTTGGCGAATGCATTAAAGGCAAACCCTAAGCATATAGATGTGTGAACTCGGCATGAACCAGTAATGTATTAGAGGAATATTAACCTGCAGTAGGGTTGGACATCATGTTCGCAAAGGGTATAAAAGTGCGCCTAATTCTAATGTACAGTCCCACTCGCTGAGCACACCGAACCATGCTGGAGTTCACTGTGTTGTACTGAGGGCCGATAGCTATCTGATTGTTTTGTCCTTTGAAACTGTTGAGTATAAATTAAAGATCTTTGTATGTTCCTTTGTAACCTGGTTCGGTGTATTTCCTTTTGGGGTACTCAGCCTCAATATTTTCTCTTTGTTTTTACAATGATATCAAATGATAGCTTGGTCCCTTTGGGCATACAAAATGTATTATTGAAATGTTTATGCCAAACAGAAATGGACATTACATTATCGATATATTGGCCCTCATTACGACTCTGGCGTTGACCAATGGTGCTATTAGCGCCATGGGTAACGCCGGTAACTTACCAATTTCCGCCATGGTGAAATGGGGAATTGCCAACCCATTCCAAGGTTGGCGGGGTGGTAATTCACCATTTACCATTGGCCCTCCCCCATTCCCATTTTTGCCCCATAGGGCTCAATGGGAATGGGGAAGGCAGTAATTACGGTACCGCAAATTGTGGTACCATAATTACCTTCAAAGTCCCTTTGCGGGTCCCAAGGTGGAGAACCGCAAAGGGACCTCGTAGTAAGGCGTTAAGGGGTTAACGGCGCTGCAACCTTTTACGGCGCTGTTAACCCCTTAACGCCTGGGTCGTAATGACCCCCATTGTGTTGTTCTGTTAAACTACACAAAACACCAGCATGTTTAGTGTAGACTGACCAATGGAAAAAACAAACGTACTGCTCTTTTGGGCCATTTTTGGGTTTGAGAAATGTGTATGACCGGATCAAATTTTTCCTAAATGGACCCATCAGAATCCTTTGTAAATGACCATAAAATCTTTTTAAGCAATTTCATAACTTTAACCAGATCTGCATGCCTTGCATCTCCTTTCCCATCCATGGCTGTGAGATCTTTGTGGTCCCATTTCCCAATCCCCTCTTTCTGTTCATTTAACATTTAAATGTGCATTATTTCTCCTTCTAGTTTGTTCTGTTCTACGTTTACTTTACTTTAAAACATTTATATAGTGTGGCCATGGACCCTAAGGCATGAGGGCGCTACAAGAGAACAGAAAGACACATCAAGCAAGACGTCATAGACAAAGATCAGGAAAGACTAAAATTATGGATAAAAGGTTAAAACAGGTTAGTTAAAAAGATGAGTCTTCAGCCTCTTCTTAAAGAACTCAAGTGACTCAATACTTCTCATTTCCAGGGGAACAGAGTTCCAGACAATAGCCCCGATGGAAAAGAAGGCTGAGTTGGCCACCTTTGCGGTTCGGCATTTCGGAACAACTAGCAGATGTTGGTTATTCGATCTAAGGGCTCTAATATTAGATCTCATAGGCAGGAGCTGTTGTAGATAGTCAGGCATCTTGCCTTGTTTACATTTTTAAATTATGGTTAGGGTCCTGAACAAAATTCTAGACTCCACAGGGAGCCAGTGCAGAGTGCGTCTAGCAGAAGTGACGTGATCTCTATGTTTGAGTTTCATAACTACTCTGACCGCCCAATTATGGCCCACTTGTAGTTTATTGCAGTCAGTCTTGTCTATGCTCATTAGGAGGCTTGAGCAATAGTCAATTTCTGACCCAATTATTGCTCTTGCAATGGTCTCTGCATTTTCCTAAGATATAAGGTGCCTTAGATGAGCTAGTAGTTTTATATAATAGGCACATGAAGAGACTAAGCTGCTAACATGTTGCTTCATGGACAATCTTTGGTCAAATGAGACCCTGAGTGTGGTCACTTTTTTTAAAGGAATGATGGTATCTTCACCCAGCTGAAAACTCTCATAACTTGAACCAAGTTTATTTAGAGCATGAGAGGATCCAATAACAAGAAGCTCAAGAAGCTCAGTCTTAGATTTGTTAAGTGCTAACTTGTTCTGGACCATCCAAGTTTCAATTATGCTGAAGACTTTTTTAATGGCCAATTCATCCATGGTATGTGAGCCATCTACACATCTCTCTCTCCTCAGTGAATTTCACACCCTCACTCTGAGCCAGAGAATCCCTCCACCTATCATCCAGCCATTTCTTGGCTCCGGTGTTGTTGGCTTAGCTCCCATTCCATAAAACAAACACAGGCTCATTCACTGGTATGCTTTGCAGCTCATTGTTACGCAAATGTAACATTCGCACTTTCAATTCTCGGTTTTCCGATTTTAATTTCCTCATCTGTAGTTATAAAGCTTTTGTTTCGTCATGCATGGTATCAATTTTAAATTGCTCCCGTTTTAATCTTGTGATTGGTACATTAATTCCTGTTACTTGCTCCTTATTACCAGCAGCAATTTTCAAACTTGTTTCACTCTCTGTCATCAAATTAGTTATCTCCTCTCTTAAGCACTGAAAATCATGTAACAGTTGTTTATTGTCTTTACGTAACGATTGCACTTCTATCACAACCGCATCTCTATCAACTTGAATCTGACTTTTTTCCCCTTTGAACTGGTCAATGTATTCCAAATATTCATGTATTCTGTTTTCTTTTCACCTTCAATTCACTTTGCACTGTATAACATCACCGAGCACCCCATTGTAAGTGGAACACCTCATCCATTAACTTCTTACATCTGGCTTGCAGATGTGAAAACTGTTTCCTCTCCATGCCTGAGGCATTTTCTAGTTGATACATCGCAAGTGTTTGCAATACATGACTCTGAATATCCAACACCCTTTTTAAAAACGAACCACAACCTGGTAACCAGACAAATTATACTATCATTCTGTGCTTTCCTATCATGCAGTCAAATAGCTTAATTAAACATGAGTGCAATGTCATGCCCTCTTCAAACAAATGATCTGGAGATTGAAAAATAATCTCAGACTTTAAACGTTCACGTCATAAATTAATACTCTCTAATGACCAGGTTCCTAGACAAAGATTTTTGTTTCAGTATAGTCTGCTAATCTGCCATGCTAACCTCTGACATATTTCAGCCTGTTTGCGTAACTCACAAAACCACTATATTACACCTTTATCTTTAGAGCTCACTCCAAATATAGCACACTGCTGACAACACAATGCCACGTCTGGCTGGTGCACTAACTAAGAATCCCCAGCATCTCCACCAAATATGTAGGAAAAAGCAACTTCTCTTCCAGTTTACCAATTTTTACTGTTTTATTCAAAGCCTTCAGCCCAGAAATAAAGCCCAGACCTAGTACTGCAACTTTTTGTTCATTGGACTCATTCACTTCTAGATGCAAAGAAAGATTGGTAAACTCATTAATCATCATGCCCTTTATACAATAAATCTCATATGCTATAATTAATCACTGTAGTTACATAGATTTGTTGTGCACAAACACCAACACATGAACACAGTTATTTTAAGGCACACATGCAAATCCACATTTACATTGTCATGGCCATCAAAGCATATACGATTTGTTAAACATCTGCATTCACTTGTTATTACAGCAACATAAAAACATGTTTTTCAGTTTTCTTTTTTTTTTTTGACTCCGTTTTCCCTTTCCATGGCGGCGGCCATTTTCTTTTTTTTTCTCCCGAAATGCTGCAGCGTTTCGGACAAAAAAAAAGCTTTTAGTGCCCCGGTCACGCAATTTTTGGCAGGCTGGGGTACTAATAGCAATATAACCCTTGCTTCGGGGCATTACTGACTCTGGTAATGCCCCGGGGCCTTCGGTAAGGCCCTCGCTTCACTCGGGGCCTTACCTATGTGCCACGGGGCATTACCTGAGTGGTAATGCCTCCAACGCGAGGGTTATATTGCTTAAATGTAAAATGTTAAGTACCTAATACATAAATACCTTAGTTAATACATTCTCTAACAGGCCCTATGTGCAGATATTACATTTTTACGTATTATTTTTAAGCGTGAGTTAAGGCTTAAACAAAGTTCTCCTTTAATGTTGATATTCCCAAAATGCGTATATTTGAACGTTTTATGTGATGGCCTTAGCTTTATTAAAAAAAAATGCTTCCCATTGATTTCTTAGTTATCTTAAGGGTGTTTTGGTTGATATGTATCGTAGTTATGTTCACAGATTTGTTTGGGGTGGCAAGATTTTAAGCATGTGCATAGTTTTTCAATCATTTTCCGCAAATGTGGGTTAGTTGGGTGTGTGAACTATTTTGCGAATGTTGCGGGTAAATGATGTTGGTAGAATCTAGAGTTGCAGGCATGACTTTTGGCAATATATTGGTGTGTTGGTGTGCATTCATGTGAGGGAGAGTGTGTGTGTGTTTTAGGGCAGCGGATTATGTTGTGTATATTTCGGTGTATGTGTGTGTGTGTTTTACTCTAACTGTTGGGGCCTGCAGATGTTTTTGTGCATCACATGGTATATTCTTAAATGTGCTTTGTTCTTCCAGCCCTACTGTGCATGAATGACTAGGTGTCTATGTGGGTGTCTGTGTTGGGGACTGGAGATGTTTTTGTGCATTGCACTGTATAGTCTTTATTATATCATCAGTTATACTGTGCTCATAAAACCATAGATCTTACTGCACAGTGGCTTGCCTAGAAAGTGGCATATTCTGCCCATGCCCGGAATACCCGGACCTTGGTATGTGGAAGTAAAAGGCCAGGGTGAGAGGGAAGAAAAAGTGAGAGTAAAGATAGAAAACAGACAGAATAACAATTGGGAAGATAGGAAGGGTTTGAGGGAGAAGGTATTTGATTGTAATAGTTATAGTGCATTTAAATAGAAAGGCAGTGGGTCAGATGGAGTGCTGATCAAAAACGGGACATTCAAACTCGTGATAGTGACAATTTTCCAGTGACGGATGTTTCTATTATTTGTAAGATGATACTAGAATTTGTCAGAGCATAGTTGTGTAATGGCACTGGCTAGCAGTTTAAGTGTCAATGCATGATTGCCAGTTAGTGCTTTAGGCATCCCATGCAATCTCAAGAGAATAAACCTGGGACTACCAAGTAACTATCAATAGTGACAGAGTCAAAAGAAGGCCATGGATAGGAGAATGTGGGGAACACAAAGAGGAAATTAGCATATAGATAAGAGGGTGAGCCCAGCCAGCAAGAGTCATACTTGTATAGCTTCACAGTGGTCGTGATGCATAATGGGTATTTGGATCACTTTAGGATTGACAGCACAGGGCTCAGTGCAATTTCCCAGGAAAGGTGTTCACTGGGCTTGTTATGTTATGTCAATTAAATGCAATAGATGAATAGAATTGTTAGTGCACACCTTAATTTGGAACCATCAATCAATTCAAATTAGCAATAGGTAGTAAGATTCTAGGTGCAGGGGAGGAACAATGATCCTGACACAAGATCACAAACTATATTGAACAGAAAAATGTGGTCCAATGTATGAACTCTCCCGTCCCCTGCACACTTTCCAAAGCTGTACAAATCTGCCAAATCTTAGAGACAAAAAGTCATACAAATTTCTGATGAGTTTAGATTACACAATATCCAACACAACAGTTTAAAATAGTGTGGCTGTTTATTGACTTCAATATCTTCTTGAAATCAGGCAGTTCATTCCGGGTGTCGGCCAAAATGACCGCACCTAAAGTACTGACCTTACGAAAAGACCTAAAATGCATACTGACAAAAGTCCGAACACCAAAAGTTCGAACCTTTTGTGGTATGCATTTTAGGTAGGTAAAAAAAAAACACTGCAGGGGCAGAGGGGGCCCCCCCCCCCAACACCCTGCTCACCATACTATGCAGTATAGTGAGCGGAGGGTCCGGGGGACAACCCTGCAGCTGCCTGACAAAAAAAAAAAAAGGCTGCAGGAGCTGCAGGGGTGTCCCCCACAACACCCCGCTCACCATACTATAGAGTATAGTGAGCGGTGGTTGCAAGGGACACCCCTGAAGCTCACCGACCAAAAGTTAAACAAAAATAAAAAAAAAGGAAAGAAAAGGACCCTGTGGCGCCGGTTCCCGATCACGTAAGTGAAAGGGAACCAGCGTCGCAGGGACACAGCACGTCGGAAAGAAAGATAAGTAGAGTGGTGGGGGTGTGTTGGGGGTGTGAGTGGGGGTGTGTGTTTGTATGGATGTGGTGTTTTTTTTTTATGGATGTCCGCATGGGAAATGTACAAACATTTTTGTATTTCGTACATTTCCCTTGCATACCTTTTGTATGCAGTCATTTCCGTCGTGGGAAAATCACACAGATCCGTCCGAACAGAGCTGACGCATTTCGGGGTCAAAACCCCTTCTTCAAGAGCAATCCAGACTGCAAGGAAATACCAAGACAAACCTACAAGCTCTGTAAACTCATATCAAACAAACAAATATTGTGATAACTTGCTTTCAAGACTCTGGAAACTCCTGTGTTATTCATAACATGGTTATGTGCAGAAGTCGTGTTCCAAGTGGAAATACAATTCCAAGTAAACCCAATAGAGTCCAAAGAGCCAATTGGATTTAACCCAGTGATTCAAAGAAAATGGGTGAGAGAAAAGCCTAATAGTCAACACCCTGGTGTAGCATGCAGGGAACATGCAATGTGTGAATAACCAAAGTTAGGATAAAGATAGACCGGTAGTGGACATACCTGGCCACAATGACTGAAGCTCATCAGGTGAACATAAAAGACCTGTTCAAGGCCCACAAGATCTATTGACATTTAGAAGAAACAAAAAATAATAAAAACAATCAAAGATAGCTCTTAATGAATTAAGTTCCCAAAGCAATTAGCATATTTGACACTAACCTAATCTTCAACAGTGGTAAAACAATCCTTGAAAACTAGATTGAGCGGAAAGAGCTGATTCCCAGAGGTAGCTAATAAGCTAATGCAAATAATCCAAGTCCTTAACACTGTGCAATATACTCTGCAAGAAACGTAAAAGCATCACGTTATTACAAGAACTTATCAGCAGTATCTATCCACCACTCTTTCCCAAGCGGAGCCAATCACTCTATGCCCGGTTTTGAAGCTTACCCTAAAATTAGTAGAAGTCCAAGTCCCTGAACGGCGCAAAGACGTGACATTAATTTTGATAAGCCCGGGAAGATCTGGAAGCCTTTAGAAGACTTTATTGTAGTAAATGCAAGTCCTACAACGCGTGCCTACGTATCACACTACAACAAAACACATCTAGGCATAAAGCAACCTCACGATTTCAATAACAATTCCCATCCACCATTCATCTAAAAGCAGAATTCAGCACACCCAAACTAGTGTATACGCTTACCCTGAAATATACGCTGGCTCAAACCCATGAGCTGTGTGATGGTACGCCATTGAACTGTGGATACACTGTGTGGAAACCGAGTGAAGCATTGAAGGGCGTAAACCAACTTACTAGGGAAATTAAACACAGACTAATCACAAATCTGGAGGCCTAGGTGGCCATCTTAGATAGGTGCAGGAAGTTAGATACAAAGATCCAGAGCAGACCAACCAAAGGCTTTAAAAATATAGCGTCCATTCAAGAGAAGGAACACGATAAGTTTATAGCAGTGACAAGATATTCATCAAAAGGAAAATGCTGTAATTAAATGCGGGGTCAACACCAAATTGGCTCATTTGGTTACATTCCCATATCCAATGGGGCACAATAAATCAATTCACAAAATAAACTCTAACAGTTTGAACCGACAAGAAGGTAGCTTCTATAGGGGCTTATTTTAGAGCGTAACCATCAGAAGAATTCCTCGCAACATGCAGTCAGGCGTAGTTGTACACTATCTATAACAGACCATTAAACAGATATGTTAAAAAAAATACTTGAAAAAATAGAAACATTACAAATTCCTGTGCTCCAATTATATCAAAGATGATGTGTAGAGGATGCAACGTGTATCTAACACATTCTTCCCATTTAACTGGTTATGTATTAGACATGAGAAATACATTGCATAGATCTAATAATGTGTTGGCATAGTCAGAATGATCAGTCCCATGGGGTCATGTATTCAGGGGAAGTGTTTAATTGGGTTTACTTGGAATTGTATTTCCACTTGGAACACGACTTCTGCACATAACCATGTTATGAATAACACAGGAGTTTCCACGGTCTTATAAGCAAGTTATCACACTGTTTGTTTGATATGAGTTTACAGACCTTGTAAGTTTGTCTTGGTATTTCCTTGCAGTCTGGATTGCTCTTGAAGAAGGAGGTTTGACCCCGAAACACGTCAGCTCTGTTCAGACTGCCTGATTTCAAGAAGATAATGAGGTCAATAAACAGCCACACTATTTTCAACTGTTGTGTTGGATATTGTGTAATCTAAACTCATCAGAAATTTGTATGACTTTTTGTCTCTAAGAATAGGCTGATTGTTACAGCTTTGGAAAGTGTGCGGGGGACGGGAGAGTGCACACATTGGACCTCATCTTTCTGTTCAATTAAATGCAATAGCACACTTAATTTTTAAGGGTTTTCCTGAAATATAGGCTCCAGATAATGAACCTGAAGCAAATGGGAAATGCATTCCACAGAGCAGTGGCTTTAATTGAATAAGACAGATTACCACATCTTTGCAGGCTTGAAGTGGGTCGAATCAGTAAATGAAGAGTGGATGAGCATAGAGGAACAAATGGAGTAAAGTTCCTGCTTGAAAGTCTGGGTCATTGAAAATACTCCACACTGTCAATAAAGGACATATATGGGTAAATGATCTGCTTTGGCAACAAGAGCAAATGTAATTGCCTTAGTGCAGGGGAAATGTATGCTCTGTGTTAAGTCAGAATCAGGGGCTCTGTGGTAAGTCAGAATACGGAGATGGACAAGGTGTCATCTCAGTGAACGTCATTCTTCCGCTTGCGAATGAGGGAGTCGGGTTCTTGTCAGCTTTTCCAAAGCTTTGAGTGTCCCTGGAGGTGTTGGGCAGGTACTTCCAGGCTAACTTTGACTTGGCAGCTAACCTTAGGATGGTGATGCCCATCGGGATTAATCTTCTTTCCTGGCTGGGTATTTCTACCTCAGTGATACTGACAAGGTTAAAACCAATGAACTAGAGTTTCACGCTCGCAGAGCCTAGCTGTTGGGTTAGGGCATCTCACTAGCATGAGTCCCAACCTTGTATCAGGTTATTTGAATCCAACTTCTGAGAAAACTTTTGGTAAGTCAGATTCAGGAGATAGACAAGGCGGCATCTTGGTGAACATCTTGTGCTTTATTTTAACAACATATTTGTCCCCATGTTTCTGGGCCCTGTTTGAAAGGAAAAAAGAGGTCTAAATGGTGTTCACCAGTATGCCCCAAACCATCATCTCAGTCCGCTGTCCAGAAGCCTAGTCTAGCCTGATGCCTGTACCTAGCACTACAAACAGGACAAAAGCGAACACAAACAGTTACATGAATCTGTTACCCAATGATCAATTTGTGGTTGGTTTCTGACCCCAATGTTACTTTTCTGTCTCAAAAAGGGGCCCCATTGCACAGTTCAAGTAATCAGGCAGCGAAATGTCTCTTACTTCTTACTTCCTTACGGTTATGTATGAGTCTTTGGACCAGTGACATTCTCTCTCTCTTTGCTTTACAAGGCATGTTATCATAATCCCGGATATTTGCTACCCTTGGGAAGGCTTTTTCGCTTATACGTCCACACAAGTTTTCCTCCTGGAGTTTTCCTCCACTGAGTCTCATGGTATCTCCTCTACTCTTTTGCTTCTAGATGGCTGCTCCTCCCTGCGGTTTCTCATTCTTATTCTTTTTGTGTCCCTTCAGATTACCTTGGGGCTTGCTCCCTCTTACCCAACCTTGGGGTCAGCATCTTCTCACCCCATCTTGGGGTCACTTCTTTCTTGACACGTCTGGGGGCCAGTACGTTCTCACTCCGTCTTGGGACAAATTGGTTCACTCTCCTCGCTGTGGTGTCGGGATTCCGACCCAGTCTTGGTTTTCATCTAGCTTCGGCCCACCTTGGGGCTTGCTCATAGTTACCCTAGCTTGGGGTCTTTTAATTCTTACCCTATCTGGATGTTTGTCTGCTCTTATCCCACTTTGGGTTTTATTTGTGATCACCCCACCTTCGGGTTGATTGTTTCTCACCCCGCCTTTGGATAGTTTTGTTCTCACCCCTCTTTGAAGTCTGTCTTGGCCTTTCCCCCATCTACCGACTTCCATGAGCGACTGCATATCTTGTGCTTTCTGGCGTTGCTCCCCTGGTCGGACATTTTGGGGAGGTGGCATGATCTCCTTCTGCCAGCTTACTTCACACTGGCTGCAGGGGTTGCTCCCTTCCCGCTGGCTTCTAGCAGAGTGTTGGTGGTGGTTAGGCTTCTAGCCATGCCTTTATAGATCCGGCTCCCACCACAGGGTTTCCTGCGCCGGATCTATCAGCTCTGTGGTGAGGCCAGTTTGCTGAGTATTCCACGGGCTCCAGCATGGGTTGTAGCCACACACCGGGGGTAGGCTTACCTTGCTGGGACACGCCTCCCAGCAGGAGGTTCTTACCCTCTAGCTCTGAGGGCTTCTCTGTTTCCTCTCTCCAACAGGGATGGGCTCTGCTCCTTTCATGCATCAAGGGGGACGACTTATCTTCCGTTCTTGGGGCAAAAGTTAAGGACAGTGCCTAAATATGGTCAGAAACCATATCAGCCATTGGTATGCAAAGTGGTAAAACATTATACATGTCAATTCCCTTATAACCAACAAACGCATTGGATTCTTGAGACAAGGCAGGATAACATTCATCATAGCTTTTAGTAGTAGTTTCAGGAGAACTCTGGCAAATGAGTGTTTAACACTGTGGAGCTTCTATAGGGAGTAGTGCGGTATGTTGTGATAGACCACATTACAGTAATTTAAGGAGATTCACAAATGGGATCTGCTTTGAGATAGGTTCAATGGAAATATTTTAAACAGAAACAGAATTGCACTATTCGGCTAACTTGTTGTGTCATGGAAAGTCAATTTTCAATGGTTACTCCAAGATTTTCACCTAGATAGACAGTTATTGGCGTGTGACCAATATAGCTGGGACACAGATTTTTGCTCAGGAGATGGAGTCCGGGATCGACACATAACGAGCTCTGTCTCAGCGGCATTAAACCTAAGCATATTTATGTCCAGTCTACTTGCTAACCAAAGTCATTAAGTTGAAACATGATTCTGATATTCTGAAGATCATTATCCAAGAGCAAACTTCACAAAGGATAGGCCATGGGCTTGCAGGGTGTTAAAGCCTGAAGACATGAACTAAAAAGAAGTGACAAGAAAGCAGAGCCCTTAGGATGCCACAAGTGACATTATAGGCTTTAGATACAAATGGAAGGATAGCAATTATCTGTACTCTGCTCTAGACAAAATATCAAATCCATTCCAGTGCATTGTCTTGTATTCCAAACTGTTGATGTTAAGCCCTGACAATAGCATGGGCAAGGGTCTCAAAAGCCTCTCTTAGTTCAGATAGGGCATGTGTGCCAACCCTGATACCATCTACTAACATTCTTAAATTGTCCTTCATGGGTACTAGTTTAATACCACAGTTTCTGTTCCTAGTCCGGGTGGATAAATAACTTACAGCTGACTGGCAAAAGCACTTTCAGGTTTGTCCCAAAAAGGAAGCAGAGAATTTAGGTGAAAGTCGGCCCGGTCCTTGGGTTCCAGTGAGGGTTTTTAAGACATGGTAGGGCAGATGCATATTTAAAGCTAATTGGAGTTAAATGATGCATTTGTTCAAGCACCCTATTTTATTCACACCGGGCACTGCTATGTTTGAAGATTTTTAGCAGAATAAGTGCCTTGGGAAGAGCTAAATGTTTTGACTTTACTTAAGAGTTAATTTAGTTGAAGGAGAGAAAAAAAGTGTAGCAAGTCCAGCAAGTATATAGGATAAGCGGAAGTGTCCCAGGTAGGTCAAAAAAACATATTACCCGAGAAACAGAATACAAACATACAACAAACATACAACATACAACCATTGTCACAGAAGAGAGTGAGGGAAGGGGGTTCTGAACTGAGAATATCTGGTTGGCATAACAATTGGAAATGCCAGAGCATGAAAATGCAAACTCAGTAAAGTTTATTTTTCCAAACCCCTCCACAGTATTACCTAATAAGGAGTTGCCTAAAAATATTGGCTTCAATCACCAGTTCTGTAAGAAGCAAGTCAGGTGCCAGGCTTAACATTTCCCCGGTTACTGGGCTATTTCTGCATATGATGAGCTATTTTGGGCCACCACAGAGGCAAATCTTTTTTTAGTCTTTGGGCCTTTCTACCATCAGCAACCCATCCCACCCCCACTCTCTCTACCCACACCAAACCCACTCCCAGTGTCTCTACGTCCTCCCTCCCACCCCCATTACATTTACTGGTTGGGTTTTGTTTCAGCTATTTTGGGCTACTTTCGACGATTCCTGCCGAGCCTACTTTTTTCTTCGTGTTTACTGCCCCCATGCAACTACCACCACCCACCCAACTCTCACTCCCACGCTCTCTACCCTCACTCACCCACCAACCCTCCATTCTCTCTAACCCAACCCACCTATCCTACCCACACTTTCTCTACCTGATCAACTCACCGTACCCCCACTCCCTCTAGACCCACCCACCCTACAACCACTCTCTAACCCCACCCACCCTACCCCACCTTCTTTTCCTACCCCCACTCTCTCTGCCCCATGCACCTTGACCCCCACTCTCTCTACCTCCACCTACCATACTCCCACCACTCTCTCAACATTCCCACCCCCCTACCCCCACTCTATCTACCGATACCCACCCTACCCCCACTCACTCTAGCCCCACGTACACCACACTCTCTCTACATACCCACCTTCTCTCTACCTCCAGGCATCCACCCTACCCCACTTTCTCTACCCCCAGACACCCACCCTACCTCAACTATCCCCCCCTACCCCCACTCTACCCCCACACACCAAGCCTATTCCCATTATTTCTTCCCCCATTAACCCACCCTATCACCACCCTCTTTGTCTACCCCCACTCTTGCCAATTGCCATACACCCTACCCCCACTCTCTCTACACCCACCCTACCCCTACTCTCTCTACCTCCACCCACCCTACCGCCAACATTCTCTCTACACCCATCCACCCTAACCCCACTATCTTTACCACCCCTTCACTTTCTCTAGTCCCACACCCACCCACCCAGCTCTCATTACCCGACCCACCCCGCCCTGCTCTTTCTACACCCACCCTATCCCCACTCACTGCCCCCACACATCCACCCAATTCCCGGTGGTTCTGCCCCCACTGATCCACCGTACCCCACCCTCTTTGTCCACCCTCTCTATGCCCACCCACCCTCACCCTCTCTACACCCACCCACCCTGACCCTGTCCTTCGTTGATCTGTGTGTAAAGGATTACTTGTGCCAATGAAACTAATCCGCGAGCATATGTTAAGAACAATGTATCCAAATACTGAACTGAGAACACTTGTTTAACTACATTGTATTAATGTTTGAGAAGACTCTATGAGGAATCCTAAAATACACTGTTACCGTGTAGACTTGTTGGCGAATGCATTAAAGGCAAACCCTAAGCATATAGATGTGTGAACTCGGCATGAACCAGTAATGTATTAGAGGAATATTAACCTGCAGTAGGGTTGGACATCATGTTCGCAAAGGGTATAAAAGTGCGCCTAATTCTAATGTACAGTCCCACTCGCTGAGCACACCGAACCATGCTGGAGTTCACTGTGTTGTACTGAGGGCCGATAGCTATCTGATTGTTTTGTCCTTTGAAACTGTTGAGTATAAATTAAAGATCTTTGTATGTTCCTTTGTAACCTGGTTCGGTGTATTTCCTTTTGGGGTACTCAGCCTCAATATTTTCTCTTTGTTTTTACAATGATATCAAATGATAGCTTGGTCCCTTTGGGCATACAAAATGTATTATTGAAATGTTTATGCCAAACAGAAATGGATATTACATTATCGATATATTGGCCCTCATTACGACTCTGGCGTTGACCAATGGTGCTATTAGCGCCATGGGTAACGCCGGTAACTTACCAATTTCCGCCATGGTGAAATGGGGAATTACCAACCCATTCCAAGGTTGGCGGGGTGGTAATTCACCATTTACCATTGGCCCTCCCCCATTCCCATTTTTGCCCCATAGGGCTCAATGGGAATGGGGAAGGCAGTAATTACGGTACCGCAAATTGTGGTACCATAATTACCTTCAAAGTCCCTTTGCGGGTCCCAAGGTCGAGAACCGCAAAGGGACCTCGTAGTAAGGCGTTAAGGGGTTAACGGCGCTGCAACCTTTTACGGCGCTGTTAACCCCTTAACGCCTGGGTCGTAATGACCCCCATTGTGTTGTTCTGTTAAACTACACAAAACACCAGCATGTTTAGTGTAGACTGACCAATGGAAAAAACAAACGTACTGCTCTTTTGGGCCATTTTTGGGTTTGAGAAATGTGTCTGACCGGATCAAATTTTTCCTAAATGGACCCATCAGAATCCTTTGTAAATGGCCATAAAATCTTTTTAAGCAATTTCATAACTTTAACCAGATCTGCATGCCTTGCATCTCCTTTCCCATCCATGGCTGTGAGATCTTTGTGGTCCCATTTCCCAATCCCCTCTTTCTGTTCATTTAACATTTAAATGTGCATTATTTCTCCTTCTAGTTTGTTCTGTTCTACTTTTACTTTACTTTAAAACATTTATATAGTGTGGCCATGGACCCTAAGGCATGAGGGCGCTACAAGAGAACAGAAAGACACATCAAGCAAGACGTCATAGACAAAGATCAGGAAAGACTAAAATTATGGATAAAAGGTTAAAACAGGTTAGTTAAAAAGATGAGTCTTCAGCCTCTTCTTAAAGAACTCAAGTGACTCAATACTTCTCATTTCCAGGGGAACAGAGTTCCAGACAATAGCCCCGATGGAAAAGAAGGCTGAGTTGGCCACCTTTGCGGTTCGGCATTTCGGAACAACTAGCAGATGTTGGTTATTCGATCTAAGGGCTCTAATATTAGATCTCATAGGCAGGAGCTGTTGTAGATAGTCAGGCATCTTGCCTTGTTTACATTTTTAAATTATGGTTAGGGTCCTGAACAAAATTCTAGACTCCACAGGGAGCCAGTGCAGAGTGCGTCTAGCAGAAGTGACGTGATCTCTATGTTTGAGTTTCATAACTACTCTTACCGCCCAATTATGGCCCACTTGTAGTTTATTGCAGTCAGTCTTGTCTATGCCCATTAGGAGGCTTGAGCAATAGTCAATTTCTGACCCAATTATTGCTCTTGCAATGGTCTCTGCATTTTCCTAAGATATAAGGTGCCTTAGATGAGCTAGTAGTTTTATATAATAGGCACATGAAGAGACTAAGCTGCTAACATGTTGCTTCATGGACAATCTTTGGTCAAATGAGACCCTGAGTGTGGTCACTTTTTTTAAAGGAATGATGGTATCTTCACCCAGCTGAAAACTCTCATAACTTGAACCAAGTTTATTTAGAGCATGAGAGGATCCAATAACAAGAAGCTCAAGAAGCTCAGTCTTAGATTTGTTAAGTGCTAACTTGTTCTGGACCATCCAAGTTTCAATTATGCTGATCCATGGTATGTGAGCCATCTACACATCTCTCTCTCCTCAGTGAATTTCACACCCTCACTCTGAGCCAGAGAATCCCTCCACCTATCATCCAGCCATTTCTTGGCTCCGGTGTTGTTGGCTTAGCTCCCATTCCATAAAACAAACACAGGCTCATTCACTGGTATGCTTTGCAGCTCATTGTTACGCAAATGTAACATTCGCACTTTCAATTCTCGGTTTTCCGATTTCAATTTCCTCATCTGTAGTTATAAAGCTTTATAAAGCTTTTGTTTCGTCATGCATGGTATCAATTTTAAATTGCTCCCGTTTTAATCTTGTTTTAATCTTGTGATTGGTACATTAATTCCTGTTACTTGCTCCTTATTACCAGCAGCAATTTTCAAACTTGTTTCACTCTCTGTCATCAAATTAGTTATCTCCTCTCTTAAGTACTGAAAATCATGTAACAGTTGTTTATTGTCTTTACGTAACGATTGCACTTCTATCACAACCGCATCTCTATCAACTTGAATCTGACTTTTTTCCCCTTTGAACTGGTCAATGTATTCCAAATATTCATGTATTCTGTTTTCTTTTCACCTTCAATTCACTTTGCACTGTATCACATCACATCACCGAGCACGCCTTTGTAAGTGGAACACCTCATCCATTAACTTCTTACATCTGGCTTGCAGATGTGAAAACTGTTTCCTCTCCATGCCTGAGGCATTTTCTAGTTGATACATCGCAAGTGTTTGCAATACATGACTCTGAATATCCAACACCCTTTTTAAAAACGAACCACAACCTGGTAACCAGACAAATTATACTATCATTCTGTGCTTTCCTATCATGCAGTCAAATAGCTTAATTAAACATGAGTGCAATGTCATGCCCTCTTCAAACAAATGATCTGGAGATTGAAAAATAATCTCAGACTTTAAACGTTCACGTCATAAATTAATACTCTCTAATGACCAGGTTCATAGACAAAGATTTTTGTTTCAGTATAGTCTGCTAATCTGCCATGCTAACCTCTGACATATTTCAGCCTGTTTGCGTAACTCACAAAACCACTATATTACACCTTTATCTTTAGAGCTCACTCCAAATATAGCACACTGCTGACAACACAATGCCACGTCTGGCTGGTGCACTAACTAAGAATCCCCAGCATCTCCACCAAATATGTAGGAAAAAGCAACTTCTCTTCCAGTTTACCAATTTTTACTGTTTTATTCAAAGCCTTCAGCCCAGAAATAAAGCCCAGACCTAGTACTGCAACTTTTTGTTCATTGGACTCATTCACTTCTAGATGCAAAGAAAGATTGGTAAACTCATTAATCATCATGCCCTTTATACAATAAATCTCATATGCTATAATTAATCACTGTAGTTACATAGATTTGTTGTGCACAAACACCAACACATGAACACAGTTATTTTAAGGCACACATGCAAATCCACATTTACATTGTCATGGCCATCAAAGCATATACGATTTGTTAAACATCTGCATTCACTTGTTATTACAGCAACATAAAAACATGTTTTTCAGTTTTCTTTTTTTTTTTTGACTCCGTTTTCCCTTTCCATGGCGGCGGCCATTTTCTTTTTTTTTCTCCCGAAATGCTGCAGCGTTTCGGACAAAAAAAAAGCTTTTAGTGCCCCGGTCACGCAATTTTTGGCAGGCTGGGGTACTAATAGCAATATAACCCTTGCTTCGGGGCATTACTGACTCTGGTAATGCCCCGGGGCCTTCGGTAAGGCCCTCGCTTCACTCGGGGCCTTACCTATGTGCCACGGGGCATTACCTGAGTGGTAATGCCTCCAACGCGAGGGTTATATTGCTTAAATGTAAAATGTTAAGTACCTAATACATAAATACCTTAGTTAATACATTCTCTAACAGGCCCTATGTGCAGATATTACATTTTTACGTATTATTTTTAAGCGTGAGTTAAGGCTTAAACAAAGTTCTCCTTTAATGTTGATATTCCCAAAATGCGTATATTTGAACGTTTTATGTGATGGCCTTAGCTTTATTAAAAAAAAATGCTTCCCATTGATTTCTGAGTTATCTTAAGGGTGTTTTGGTTGATATGTATCGTAGTTATGTTCACAGATTTGTTTGGGGTGGCAAGATTTTAAGCATGTGCATAGTTTTTCAATCATTTTCCGCAAATGTGGGTTAGTTGGGTGTGTGAACTATTTTGCGAATGTTGCGGGTAAATGATGTTGGTAGAATCTAGAGTTGCAGGCATGACTTTTGGCAATATATTGGTGTGTTGGTGTGCATTCATGTGAGGGAGAGTGTGTGTGTGTTTTAGGGCAGCGGATTATGTTGTGTATATTTCGGTGTATGTGTGTGTGTGTTTTACTCTAACTGTTGGGGCCTGCAGATGTTTTTGTGCATCACATGGTATATTCTTAAATGTGCTTTGTTCTTCCAGCCCTACTGTGCATGAATGACTAGGTGTCTATGTGGGTGTCTGTGTTGGGGACTGGAGATGTTTTTGTGCATTGCACTGTATAGTCTTTATTATATCATCAGTTATACTGTGCTCATAAAACCATAGATCTTACTGCACAGTGGCTTGCCTAGAAAGTGGCATATTCTGCCCATGCCCGGAATACCCGGACCTTGGTATGTGGAAGTAAAAGGCCAGGGTGAGAGGGAAGAAAAAGCGAGAGTAAAGATAGAAAACAGACAGAATAACAATTGGGAAGATAGGAAGGGTTTGAGGGAGAAGGTATTTGATTGTAATAGTTATAGTGCATTTAAATAGAAAGGCAGTGGGTCAGATGGAGTGCTGATCAAAAACGGGACATTCAAACTCGTGATAGTGACAATTTTCCAGTGACGGATGTTTCTATTATTTGTAAGATGATACTAGAATTTGTCAGAGCATAGTTGTGTAATGGCACTGGCTAGCAGTTTAAGTGTCAATGCATGATTGCCAGTTAGTGCTTTAGGCATCCCATGCAATCTCAAGAGAATAAACCTGGGACTACCAAGTAACTATCAATAGTGACAGAGTCAAAAGAAGGCCATGGATAGGAGAATGTGGGGAACACAAAGAGGAAATTAGCATATAGATGAGAGGGTGAGCCCAGCCAGCAAGAGTCATACTTGTATAGCTTCACAGTGGTCGTGATGCATAATGGGTATTTGGATCACTTTAGGGTTGACAGCACAGGGCTCAGTGCAATTTCCCAGGAAAGGTGTTCACTGGGCTTGTTATGTTATGTCAATTAAATGCAATAGATGAATAGAATTGTTAGTGCACACCTTAATTTGGAACCATCAATCAATTCAAATTAGCAATAGGTAGTAAGATTCTAGGTGCAGGGGAGGAACAATGATCCTGACACAAGATCACAAACTATATTGAACAGAAAAATGTGGTCCAATGTATGAACTCTCCCGTCCCCTGCACACATTCCAAAGCTGTACAAATCTGCCAAATCTTAGAGACAAAAAGTCATACAAATTTCTGATGAGTTTAGATTACACAATATCCAACACAACAGTTTAAAATAGTGTGGCTGTTTATTGACTTCAATATCTTCTTGAAATCAGGCAGTTCATTCCGGGTGTCGGCCAAAATGACCGCACCTAAAGTACTGACCTTACGAAAAGACCTAAAATGCATACTGACAAAAGTCCGAACACCAAAAGTGTGAATAACCAAAGTTAGGATAAAGATAGACCGGTAGTGGACATACCTGGCCACAATGACTGAAGCTCATCAGGTGAACATAAAAGACCTGTTCAAGGCCCACGAGATCTATTGACATTTAGAAGAAACAAAAAATAATAAAAACAATCAAAGATAGCTCTTAATGAATTAAGTTCCCAAAGCAATTAGCATAGTTGACACTAACCTAATCTTCAATAGTGGTAAAACAATCCTTGAAAACTAGATTGAGCGGAAAGAGCTGATTCCCAGAGGTAGCTAATAAGCTAATGCAAATAATCCAAGTCCTTAACACTGTGCAATATACTCTGCAAGAAACGTAAAAGCATCACGTTATTACAAGAACTTATCAGCAGTATCTATCCACCACTCTTTCCCAAGGGGAGCCAATCACTCTATGCCCGGTTTTGAAGCTTACCCTAAAATTAGTAGAAGTCCAAGTCCCTGAACGGCGCAAAGACGTGACATTAATTTTGATAAGCCCGGGAAGATCTGGAAGCCTTTAGAAGACTTTATTGTAGTAAATGCAAGTCCTACAACGCGTGCCTACGTATCACACTACAACAAAACACATCTAGGCATAAAGCAACCTCACGATTTCAATAACAATTCCCATCCACCATTCATCTAAAAGCAGAATTCAGCACACCCAAACTAGTGTATACGCTTACCCTGAAATATACGCTGGCTCAAACCCATGAGCTGTGTGATGGTACGCCATTGAACTGTGGATACACTGTGTGGAAACCGAGTGAAGCATTGAAGGGCGTAAACCAACTTACTAGGGAAATTAAACACAGACTAATCACAAATCTGGAGGCCTAGGTGGCCATCTTAGATAGGTGCAGGAAGTTAGATACAAAGATCCAGAGCAGACCAACCAAAGGCTTTAAAAATATAGCGTCCATTCAAGAGAAGGAACACGATAAGTTTATAGCAGTGACAAGATATTCATCAAAAGGAAAATTCTGTAATTAAATGCGGGGTCAACACCAAATTGGCTCATTTGGTTACATTCCCATATCCAATGGGGCACAATAAATCAATTCACAAAATAAACTCTAACAGTTTGAACCGACAAGAAGGTAGCTTCTATAGGGGCTTATTTTAGAGCGTAACCATCAGAAGGATTCCTCGCAACATGCAGTCAGGCGTAGTTGTACACTATCTATAACAGACCATTAAACAGATATGTTAAAAAAAAATACTTGAAAAAATAGAAACATTACAAATTCCTGTGCTCCAATTATATCAAAGATGATGTGTAGAGGATGCAACGTGTATCTAACACATTCTTCCCATTTCACTGGTTATGTATTAGACATGAGAAATACATTGCATAGATCTAATAATGTGTTGGCATAGTCAGAATGATCAGTCCCATGGGGTCATGTATTCAGGGGAAGTGTTTAATTGGGTTTACTTGGAATTGTATTTCCACTTGGAACACGACTTCTGCACATAACCATGTTATGAATAACACAGGAGTTTCCACGGTCTTATAAGCAAGTTATCACACTGTTTGTTTGATATGAGTTTACAGTCCTTGTAAGTTTGTCTTGGTATTTCCTTGCAGTCTGGATTGCTCTTGAAGAAGGAGGTTTGACCCCGAAACACGTCAGCTCTGTTCAGACTGCCTGATTTCAAGAAGATAATGAGGTCAATAAACAGCCACACTATTTTCAACTGTTGTGTTGGATATTGTGTAATCTAAACTCATCAGAAATTTGTATGACTTTTTGTCTCTAAGAAAAGGCTGATTGTTACAGCTTTGGAAAGTGTGCGGGGGACGGGAGAGTGCACACATTGGACCTCATCTTTCTGTTCAATTAAATGCAATAGCACACTTAATTTTTAAGGGTTTTCCTGAAATATAGGCTCCAGATAATGAACCTGAAGCAAATGGGAAATGCATTCCACAGAGCAGTGGCTTTAATTGAATAAGACAGATTACCACATCTTTGCAGGCTTGAAGTGGGTCGAATCAGTAAATGAAGAGTGGATGAGCATAGAGGAACAAATGGAGTAAAGTTCCTGCTTGAAAGTCTGGGTCATTGAAAATACTCCACACTGTCAATAAAGGACATATATGGGTAAATGATCTGCTTTGGCAACAAGAGCAAATGTAATTGCCTTAGTGCAGGGGAAATGTATGCTCTGTGTTAAGTCAGAATCAGGGGCTCTCTGGTAAGTCAGAATACGGAGATAGACAAGGTGTCATCTCAGTGAACGTCATTCTTCCGCTTGCGAATGAGGGAGTCGGGTTCTTGTCAGCTTTTCCAAAGCCTTGAGTGTCCCTGGAGGTGTTGGGCAGGTACTTCCAGGCTAACTTTGACTTGGCAGCTAACCTTAGGATGGTGATGCCCATCGGGATTAATCTTCTTTCCTGGCTGGGTATTTCTACCTCAGTGATACTGACAAGGTTAAAACCAATGAACTAGAGTTTCACGCTCGCAGAGCCTAGCTGTTGGGTTAGGGCATCTCACTAGCATGAGTCCCAACCTTGTATCAGGTTATTTGAATCCAACTTCTGAGAAAACTTTTGGTAAGTCAGATTCAGGAGATAGACAAGGCGGCATCTTGGTGAACATCTTGTGCTTTATTTTAACAACATATTTGTCCCCATGTTTCTGGGCCCTGTTTGAAAGGAAAAAAGAGGTCTAAATGGTGTTCACCAGAATGCCCCAAAACATCATCTCAGTCCGCTGTCCAGAAGCCTAGTCTAGCCTGATGCCTGTACCTAGCACTACAAACAGGACAAAAGCGAACACAAACAGTTACATGAATCTGTTACCCAATGATCAATTTGTGGTTGGTTTCTGACCCCAATGTTACTTTTCTGTCTCAAAAAGGGGCCCCATTGCACAGTTCAAGTAATCAGGCAGCGAAATGTCTCTTACTTCTTACTTCCTTACGGTTATGTATGAGTCTTTGGACCAGTGACATTCTCTCTCTCTCTGCTTTACAAGGCATGTTATCATAATCCCGGATATTTGCTACCCTTGGGAAGGCTTTTTCGCTTATACGTCCACACAAGTTTTCCTCCTGGAGTTTTCCTCCACTGAGTCTCATGGTATCTCCTCTACTCTTTTGCTTCTAGATGGCTGCTCCTCCCTGCGGTTTCTCATTCTTATTCTTTTTGTGTCCCTTCAGATTACCTTGGGGCTTGCTCCCTCTTACCCAACCTTGGGGTCAGCATCTTCTCACCCCATCTTGGGGTCACTTCTTTCTTGACTCGTCTGGGGGCCAGTACGTTCTCACTCCGTCTTGGGACAAATTGGTTCACTCTCCTCGCTGTGGTGTCGGGATTCCGACCCAGTCTTGGTTTTCATCTAGCTTCGGCCCACCTTGGGGCTTGCTCATAGTTACCCTAGCTTGGGGTCTTTTAATTCTTACCCTATCTGGATGTTTGTCAGCTCTTATCCCACTTTGGGTTTTATTTGTGATCACCCCACCTTCGGGTTGATTGTTTCTCACCCCGCCTTTGGATAGTTTTGTTCTCACCCCTCTTTGAAGTCTGTCTTGGCCTTTCCCCCATCTACCGACTTCCATGAGCGACTGCATATCTTGTGCTTTCTGGCGTTGCTCCCCTGGTCGGACATTTTGGGGAGGTGGCATGATCTCCTTCTGCCAGCTTACTTCACACTGGCTGCAGGGGTTGCTCCCTTCCCGCTGGCTTCTAGCAGAGTGTTGGTGGTGGTTAGGCTTCTAGCCATGCCTTTATAGATCCGGCTCCCACCACAGGGTTTCCTGCGCCGGATCTATCAGCTCTGTGGTGAGGCCAGTTTGCTGAGTATTCCACGGGCTCCAGCATGGGTTGTAGCCACACACCGGGGGTAGGCTTACCTTGCTAGGACACGCCTCCCAGCAGGAGGTTCTTACCCTCTAGCTCTGAGGGCTTCTCTGTTTCCTCTCTCCAACAGGGATGGGCTCTGCTCCTTTCATGCATCAAGGGGGACGACTTATCTTCCGTTCTTGGGGCAAAAGTTAAGGACAGTGCCTAAATATGGTCAGAAACCATATCAGCCATTGGTATGCAAAGTGGTAAAACATTATACATGTCAATTCCCTTATAACCAACAAACGCATTGGATTCTTGAGACAAGGCAGGATAACATTCATCATAGCTTTTAGTAGTAGTTTCAGGAGAACTCTGGCAAATGAGTGTTTAACACTGTGGAGCTTCTATAGGGAGTAGTGCGGTATGTTGTGATAGACCACATTACAGTAATTTAAGGAGATTCACAAATGGGATCTGCTTTGAGATAGGTTCAATGGAAATATTTTAAACAGAAACAGAATTGCACTATTCGGCTAACTTGTTGTGTCATGGAAAGTCAATTTTCAATGGTTACTCCAAGATTTTCACCTAGATAGACAGTTATTGGCGTGTGACCAATATAGCTGGGACACAGATTTTTGCTCAGGAGATGGAGTCCGGGATCGACACATAACGAGCTCTGTCTCAGCGGCATTAAACCTAAGCATATTTATGTCCAGTCTACTTGCTAACCAAAGTCATTAAGTTGAAACATGATTCTGATATTCTGAAGATCATTATCCAAGAGCAAACTTCACAAAGGATAGGCCATGGGCTTGCAGGGTGTTAAAGCCTGAAGACATGAACTAAAAAGAAGTGACAAGAAAGCAGAGCCCTTAGGATGCCACAAGTGACATTATAGGCTTTAGATACAAATGGAAGGATAGCAATTATCTGTACTCTGCTCTAGACAAAATATCAAATCCATTCCAGTGCATTGTCTTGTATTCCAAACTGTTGATGTTAAGCCCTGACAATAGCATGGGCAAGGTCTCAAAAGCCTCTCTTAGTTCAGATAGGGCATGTGTGCCAACCCTGATACCATCTACTAACATTCTTAAATTGTCCTTCATGGGTACTAGTTTAATACCACAGTTTCTGTTCCTAGTCCGGGTGGATAAATAACTTACAGCTGACTGGCAAAAGCACTTTCAGGTTTGTCCCAAAAAGGAAGCAGAGAATTTAGGTGAAAGTCGGCCCGGTCCTTGGGTTCCAGTGAGGGTTTTTAAGACATGGTAGGGCAGATGCATATTTAAAGCTAATTGGAGTTAAATGATGCATTTGTTCAAGCACCCTATTTTATTCACACCGGGCACTGCTATGTTTGAAGATTTTTAGCAGAATAAGTGCCTTGGGAAGAGCTAAATGTTTTGACTTTACTTAAGAGTTAATTTAGTTGAAGGAGAGAAAAAAAGTGTAGCAAGTCCAGCAAGTATATAGGATAAGCAGAAGTGTCCCAGGTAGGTCAAAAAAACATATTACCCGAGAAACAGAATACAAACATACAACAAACATACAACATACAACCATTGTCACAGAAGAGAGTGAGGGAAGGGGGTTCTGAACTGAGAATATCTGGTTGGCATAACAATTGGAAATGCCAGAGCATGAAAATGCAAACTCAGTAAAGTTTATTTTTCCAAACCCCTCCACAGTATTACCTAATAAGGAGTTGCCTAAAAATATTGGCTTCAATCACCAGTTCTGTAAGAAGCAAGTCAGGTGCCAGGCTTAACATTTCCCCGGTTACTGGGCTATTTCTGCATATGATGAGCTATTTTGGGCCACCACAGAGGCAAATCTTTTTTTAGTCTTTGGGCCTTTCTACCATCAGCAACCCATCCCACCCCCACTCTCTCTACCCACACCAAACCCACTCCCAGTGTCTCTACGTCCTCCCTCCCACCCCCATTACATTTACTGGTTGGGTTTTGTTTCAGCTATTTTGGGCTACTTTCGACGATTCCTGCCGAGCCTACTTTTTTCTTCGTGTTTACTGCCCCCATTCAACTACCACCACCCACCCAACTCTCACTCCCACGCTCTCTACCCTCACTCACCCACCAACCCTCCATTCTCTCTAACCCTACCCACCTATCCTACCCACACTTTCTCTACCTGATCAACTCACCGTACCCCCACTCCCTCTAGACCCACCCACCCTACAACCACTCTCTAACCCCACCCACCCTACCCCACCTTCTTTTCCTACCCCCACTCTCTCTGCCCCATGCACCTTGACCCCCACTCTCTCTACCTCCACCTACCATACTCCCACCACTCTCTCAACATTCCCACCACCCTACCCCCACTCTATCTACCGATACCCACCCTACCCCCACTCACTCTAGCCCCACGTACACCACACTCTCTCTACATACCCACCCTCTCTCTACCTCCAGGCATCCACCCTACCCCACTTTCTCTACCCCCAGACACCCACCCTACCTCAACTCTCCCCACCCTACCCCCACTCTACCCCCACACACCAAGCCTATTCCCATTATTTCTTCCCCCATTAACCCACCCTATCACCACCCTCTTTGTCTACCCCCACTCTTGCCAATTGCCATACACCCTACCCCCACTCTCTCTACACCCACCCACCCTACCCCTACTCTCTCTACCTCCACCCACCCTACCGCCAACATTCTCTCTACACCCATCCACCCTAACCCCACTATCTTTACCACCCCTTCACTTTCTCTAGTCCCACACCCACCCACCCAGCTCTCATTACCCGACCCACCCCGCCCTGCTCTTTCTACACCCACCCTATCCCCACTCACTGCCCCCACACATCCACCCAATTCCCGGTGGTTCTGCCCCCACTGATCCACCGTACCCCACCCTCTTTGTCTACCCTCTCTATGCCCACCCACCCTCACCCTCTCTACACCCACCCACCCTGACCCTCTCTAGACCCACTGACCCCCTCACACACCCACCCTCACCCTCTCTACACCCACCCACCAACCTTACTCCAACTCTCTCTCGCCATACCCACTCTCCCCACCTACTCTCTCTAACACCACCCACCTACACTCACCCTCTCTACCCCCACCCACCCTATCCCCACTCTCTCTTCCATCACACACCCTGTCACCACTCTCACTTCCCCCACCCTATCCCCATTCTCTCTTTCCCCACCAACCCTACCTCCACTCTCTCTTCCCCCACCAACCCTACCTCTCTACAGACCCACCCCTCTCTATCCATACTCTTCCATCCAGGCACTCACTCTCTATATATCTACTGGCTCACACAACACCCACTCACTCTACTCTCAACCACCCACCTACCTCGCTCTCCCTAAACACCCACCCACCCTGCTCTCTCTACCCACATTCACCAGCCTATCCCCACTTTCTCTACAATACCCTAATTCTTGCTGCCAAAACTCGCTCTGCCATCGCCCACTACCTTACTCCAACTCTCTCTACCCCAGCCCCACTCTTCCTACCCCACCCACCCCACTCTCTCTAACACCACTCACCCCACTCTCTCTAAAAACACCCACCTACCCTGCTCACCCTATCCCACACATCCTACCCCACTCTCCCTACCACCAACAACCCTACCCCCACTCACCCTGCCCCCACCCACCCTACTCCCACTCTCTTAACCCCCAGACACCCACCTACACTCTCTCTACACATACCCACAGTCTCTCTACCAACATCCCCACTCTATCAACACCCACCCTACCCAACCTAAACCCACCCTTTCTCGCTCATATTTCCTCTTGCTCATGATAAATGGCACCCTCCATCAATGGCTTCCTCCTTTGCTGTATTTCCCTTATTCTCTTGCACACCTGCACCCTTTATTGCATCCTGCTTTGATGCGAAGAACCAGGGAGGCAGCAGCGTCCTGGTTCCCAAGGCACCCCATCACATCTCCTATGTTTGCTGTTGATCCCCTGCGCCCCCACAAAGACAACTGCTGCCTGTGAGGTAAATCCTGCTGGGCTGCATCAGCATGTCTTGGAGCCCCAATACCCTTAAAAAATGGCTGCAGCAATTTCCACTAGCTTTCAGCATCAGAGATGCTTCCTCTCTGAGCCAGCTGTAGTCGTTGCGGATTGGCCGCAAGTCGAAACAACTGACCCAATCCAGGGGTGCCGGCAAGTGAAGCCGGCCCCTCCAAAGGCACACTTACAAGGCTCTTGCTTCCTGTGTGGCCTGTCCAGGCATGGCCGGCATTCTGGCTAAATCAATTTATCCATGTATTTATTCCAAAACTAATTCAAAGATCTGAAAACTATTGCCACCTTAGCCGTTCCTCCAAGCTGTGCCACCAGTCCATGGCATCCCACGGATGCTCAGTTCTAACCAGAACAGGCTCTGCAGGTAAGCGCAGCTGTCGGCTATTGCACACAGCAAGCACTCATTGTTTAATATTGCTCCGTTGTCCCAAAATATGATGATCGCCCCTTTTCAAAGGTATAATGCACCGTTACGCCTCTCGGAGCCTGTCTGGGGCTTCCACTCTATCAAGTGTTAATGTACTCTCCTGCGTCCGTTTACACTGTACTCGAACTTGCTTATCAAATTCCATCGCTCGCATGGCTCCCAACAGCTAATTCACGTCCATGACTATGCCACAAATTCCTTTTTTATACTGTCTGTCACAGCCCCCAGCACCTCTAGTGGGACTTTACTGGAGTGTGCATTCACCATCCACCTTGTATTGTAATTTCCATTACTTACCATGCTTTTCCGACATAGTCCCCAGCACCTCTGGGAGAGGCTTTAACAGAGGGTGCATTCACGATCTACCCTATGTTGTAATTTCCATGCCTTACCATGCTCTTCCGACATAGCCCTCAGCACCTCTGGGAGAGGCTTTACCGGAGGGTACATTCAAAATCTACCCTATGTTGTAATTTCCATGTCTTAGCATGCTTTTCTGACGTAGGCACCAGCACCTCTGGGAGAGGCTTTAGGGGGGGGGGTGCATTCACGATCCATCCTATGTTGTAATTTCCATGCCTTACCATGCTTTTCCGACGTAGTCCCCAGCACCTCTGGGAGAGGCTTTACCGGAGAGTGCATTCTTGATCTACACTATGTTTTAATTTTCATGCCTTACCATGCTTTTCCGATGTAGTCCCCAGCACCTCTGGGAGAGAATTTACCAGAGGGTGCATTCACAATCTACCCTATATTGTAATTTTCATGCCTTACAATGCTTTTCTGTCATAGCCCCCAACAACTCTGGGAGTGACTTTACCGGAGTGTGCATTCACAATCCACCCTAAGAGTTGTAATTTTCATTCCTTACCATGCTTTTCTGACATAGCCACTAGCACCTCCAGAATGTGCACCCACACTCATGTTGCTTGTAACTGTAACTAGTGCCTAGATGCCTTGAGGCTTTGTGCGCTGCTATAAGTGTACAAATAAATAAAGCAGTGCACTCTCGACCATGCACCCTTGTGCCTATAAATGGAAAATGCAAAGAACAGAAGTAAATGCCAAACCTATTGGCTTTGTTATTGCTTGTTGAATTGGAGAATGCAGTAATAATGATGGTGAAATAATTCTGTCAGAGAAATATGGTTTGTTTGCACTGATTTTGTTTTCAATACTATGTTAAGATGCTTTCTTTACTTTGATGTGTCCGAGTTTGACACAGAACACTTGCGTTCAATGTTGTGAATTGCAATTTGTTCATCCAGCAGCTGTTTATACTATCAACGTTTGTGTATTTGTTATGAATTTAGTTCTTTGGGCTTTGTACAGTGGCTGAAATTATAGAGAGCCGTAATATATAGTTGCGAGTCCTGATTAAATCCTGGGGGGTTGTGACTAATTGAACGAAAGAACTGAGCTGAAAATGACACTACTAAGGAAGTAATGGACTCCAAAGTAATTTGTAAGCATTTATAATAGGTGAACCTGGCTGTGACTGGGAGCTATTTCAGACTGATCAGTGTATAATAAAAGGGAAGGGCATTCCTTGATGATCACACAAGCTTAATGTTTTTTTTTAAAACAAAGCCACATGAGGGCTTAGAGGAAACCATCTTACAGTGAACAAGTATGTATGTTGGTTTATTAATAAGCTTTTGAAGACCTATGTCTCCAAGTGAGTTTAAGAGTCCTTTGCTTGTTGGGCAATCTCAACAGTCAAACCAACAATTACAATAATCTGTAACACAGTGAAGCGAGTATGAGGATGTGGTTAGGTTAAAGGAAGTCTTCTTGAAAACTGGCAACCCACTTTCTAATCTTGGATGATACTTTGTCTAAACCTTTCGTAGTTAGAATTTGGGTGGAATTTGTGTATTGCTCATTGTACTGCCAATAATTCTTTCTCAGTGTTTGAGTAATTATTTTCTGCTTCCTTCAAAACTCTGGATGCAAACATTAAAGTGTATTCTTTCCCTTCACTCACTTGGGATAGTACAGAACCCAAATCATGATTGCTGGCATCAGTAGGTATTATGGTCCTTCTACCTGAATCATATGTATTTAGTGTGGGGTCTTTGTTGAGCGCAGATTTGATGTCCTGAAATTCTGTTTCACACACACTATGCCACTGAAATGTAACACCCTTCTTTACAAGTTTTCTCACGTTTATGGCTGTGTAGCTAGACCTGGAATAAATTTTGAATAGTTCTCAGCCATTCCTACAAATGAAGCAACCTGTGCTTTATTACACGGACTGGGAAAATTTAGAAACTATTAACAAGCTAGACTTTTGGCCTGATACCTTTCTCAGAAATGTCATGCCCCAGGTATTGAATTGCAGTTCTATGAAGCTTACACTTTTCCTTGCTAAGTGTTAAACCATGTTCTAGAAAGATGTCTAGCACTCTCTTCATTCAACCTCATATTATGCTCTTCCGTAGTGTCAGCATATATTAGTACATCATCTTGAAAACATAGTACTCCTGTAACATCATTAAATAATTTGTACATAACTCGTTGGACAACCGCTGCGGCAGACAGTAGGCCAAATGCCATGTGTTTACATTGCCATGATAAATGCTGTGATATTTCTCGAATCAGGATATAGTACTATTTGGTGGTATGTGGACCTTAAATCTAACATACTCATAATTTTGGCATCCATTATGGTGCCCAACATCTCTGCAATATTTGGCAATGGATGTCTATCATGTATGACAGACCTATTTACTGACCACAAATTGCAAATCAATACAGAGTCTTAGTTTTCCATTGGTTTTATGTACAATTACAAGAGGGGAAATCCAGTCAGAGGAGTCTGTCTTTTCAATCACTCCATTCCTCTTCATTTCTTTGTGTTCTTTCTTATTAGCAAATCTGATATTTATGGGAACAGCCCTCGCTTTCTGAACTACTGGAACATGATTCGATTTCATCCTTATTTTGTGCATGTAACCTCTAAAACAACCTAGTTTTTCTTAAAAACCTCATGAGTCTCAACTTTAGCAGATACATTTCCACTCTTACCATCCACCACATATACTACTTCTTCTGCTTTGGGATCTAACTTTATTTTCAGTCTCTTTTGATGAGACCAGCTTAATAGACTCTTCTGTTGGAAATCCTATCTTTGAACTGCATTGTGGTCCAGAAACATCCCAGTAAATCAGTGTGTTTCCCACCATATACTACAGGTCTGATATCCACCTTAGTAAGCTCATATTTTTCATGTAACTTAGTCTCAAATATTTTTCTTGGCATCAACGTGTATTTAGCACCACATTCTATAACCATTTCAAATTCTATACCATGTATCTTAATGGTTGACATTGGTTTTCGAGATCATCACACAACTCATCCATATATTGAACATCTTTTTTCTTTGTTCTACAGCAATTAATAAAATTACCTCTCTTGTTGCATTTTGTACATGTGGCCTTGACCGCTGAAAATGTGTCACTATTGGCAAAAAGAAATATGCTATCGCAACAGAAACATCTCTTCCTATCTTCATCATCTCTCTTCTCCTTAAATCTTGTGCCTTTCTTTCTGATAACTGGTTTCTTCTTGTCTAATGTTTTACTTTGTATGGGTAATACTTCCCTAACTTCCACTTCTTCACTCTTCTTTATATCAGAATCTGTTGTCTTCCTTTCTAATTCTCTAATGCACTTGTGGGTGTACTCTGCCTCTTTAGCAACTCTAAGCACCTCCTTTAGAGAGGGATTGCTTTTAGATCAAAATGCTTCTCTAATCTTACAGTCAGTACACTCTAACATGAACTGATCATAAAGTCTTTCAGTTAGGGTGATTCCTAAATCACAAGTGGTTGCTAAACCCCTCAAGGCTGTAATGTACTGCTCCACCGACTCATTCAAAAACTGCTTCCTTTTGCCAAAGTGATACCTCTCCAATACTATGCTAATCGACTTCTCATAATGTTTGTCCAACATCATAACACATTCATCATACTCAGATAAGATAAATCAGTCGATTCTTCTTCAGGCAGGGTTGGTACATTTTCAAATTGTTCCTGACCATAATTCCCTAAACAGTGTAATAGTAGACACTTTTTCCTCTCATTGGCAACATTTAAACCATGTGCATCTAGAACACAATGTTCAAACCTCTTCTTCCACCTCTTCCAAGGAATAACAGGTTCACCTTGGCTTTCCAAAAAATAATTGTGAAACTAGTATTATACAGTATACACAAGAATATCCAAAATGCCCTGCTGGGAGAAACAATTGCAAACAGATACAATGTGTTAATTGATCAACAAGGTAGTAAGTAAGCAAATATAACATTCACGAGCAAGCTATATTGTACGTATAAAATGTTGTAGTGTCAGTCACCCGCTGAGCGTTCACTGCAGTGGTTTGTTAAAAGCGTCCAATAAAGTATTCACCACTGCTCATAACACTGCTCAGTATGTGTGGCGGAGCAATATTTGTAATAATTGCTGCAGCAACAAAATGGCTGCCACGTTATTTACGGTGTGCATTTATCTATTGTCTCCTGACGCGCGTCCACATGCAAAGGAACCAAGTAGCTATTACGCATTGTAGGCGTTGCTCTCGTAGATGCAGCCTCTGCCATTCTAGTGGTCGGTGAGGCAACATGGCAGAATCGAAGGGCGTACCGGAGAGAGAGAATGCTTGCGGCCGCTGAAGTAACGCTGCTCCTCTTGAAAGTCGGAGCGGGAATCAGAGATATTTGCAATTGAAAGCATAATCTGAATCCGATCCAAGTTCAGCAAGTAAATTCAACACCACGATCCTCTTGAAAGTCGCACCAGAGGTCAGAGATATTTGCAATAAAAGAGCTCTCTGACTCCAATCTAAGTTCCATAGGTAAACCAAGATGCTGCATATACACACTCAGAGGGAATAGTCAACGTAAACTACAGGGAGGCAATTATGGATGGTACAATCCAGGGCTCGCAGGATCTCAGCAGAAAGTGGCTGGATTTCTGGACGAGCCCTTCTACATCCACAGCCTCTGACAAAGCACTTGATAGCCGATCTAAATTCTCCAGTAGTAATGAGAATCTCAGGTCCAGGGCACTCATGGAGCAAACTCAGGAGAAAAGTAAACAGGATTCACAACGCCAGTACTTAGTGGGGCTCCAGCCTTGACCAGTGAGTCACCATTAAAAGGTTCCAGATACACCAGTATGTTTCTTCTTATTTTTGTTAAGAGCACCTGGGGTTACAGCCTTGTAAAGATGTTCCCCGATGTTTGACTCCTCTGATAAAACCACCAGAAGATGCCAAAGGGGTGGGTGGAGGGAGGCTATACTATCGAGCCCACCACTCCTTAAAAGGTCCAGATACATATAAGCCAAAGGGGCTAAGAATCACCTTGGCTGGGGGTGTCCAGAAATTCCATTATAATAATAAGAATTATAAGGCATCAAGGCCAGTCCCCTCATGGGACCCGGGGCTCGAGAACCTGTAGAACGTGGACCTACTGGCGAACTGGCCTGAATTAGAGGAGTCCACTAATGAACTCTATGCCCGGAGTCAACCTGGCTCCAGTGCAACTATTAAGAGACATTTGAACCTGACTACCTTGGAATTAGGTAATCAACTGGGGTGGAGGTTTCAAAATAAAGGGCTTGAACGTCAAGTGAAAGAAAATTCAGTGAAGGAGACTAGTAGTCAAACCCATGCCCTGAGGACGTGGGATGGGGCGGGGGATACCGAACCCTCTCTATTAAGACACAGTTCTGAGGGGAAAAAAATTGCAGACTGGAACCACCCCATGACAGGTCTACAGAAGACCTGATAATGATAAAACCAGCCCGCCCAATGCCAACAACAGGTACACTAAACGGGGACTGTCAGTCATGAAATAACAAAACCCCTAACCATCGTGTTGCCCCCCCTTTTTGGGCAAGCACCCTCCGGTCTTCAGACAATCTTGGAGAATCTCCTATTGGGGTGTGGATCACAATACACCCCCTGCATTAGTATCAAAGGCCCTATGTGCACTGTGTACTCCTAGATTACGCCTAATAACATACACCTATCTTACTACCGTGGGCAATAACAAAGAACATTAAGACACAAAGAAAACACAAAGAATCGATTCAATTTATAACAATGGGATACATTTATTTATATACACACAGCTAAGCATAATGCATAACAATGCAGGCAGTTCTAATGCTATGTCTAATTTGCACATTTTATACTTCTGGTGCAAAGCTACCATGCAGTAACTATGTAAGCCTGTGCTGCAAGTGTGTGGTTCTAATGTAATCTAATGCAAGCTTCAAGCATCCAACAATCCTCTCCTTCAACCATACTTCCCATTCTGTTGTCTTTCCAGCTCTCTCTTTGCCAGGCCTCAATCACTCAGTGGCAGACCTCAAGACTGCCAACTGCCACGCTCTCTCAAGCTCTCTCTCTCTCTGCCTCATCGATCTCATCAAGGCCCATCAGTCTGCTGCACCAAGCACCATCTCCACCAGCTCCCTCTGTGGCTCTCCCGATCTCTCTCGAACTCTCTCGAACTCCTAATTCCTTTCTCTCCAGCCCTCCTGGTTATAGTCTCCAATGACACACAGATCTCTATGGTAACATTCTAAGAATGTCTCTTTCTGTCTCAGCGTTCTATATTCAGGACGTGCCTGCAAGTCTGTGTTTTGCATGCACTTTTGTGTCCTGTCACTTCATGTGCTGTCAGCGTGACATAGAACTTTATATCTCTCTGCCTTGGCCTTCTGAGTCTGGTGCGAAAACACCATCTATTCCCTGTTTCTCCATTCACTGCACTGTAAGCACCACTCTTCATTATAAAATGCTCTTTTAGGGTCTGTTCCTCTCTTACAAAAGGCACCTCTCCATCTCTCCATCGTGCTCATGGCGCAGCCCCCACCCTTGCAGCCAAGCTGATAAGCTTCCCTCTCGGACAAGGGTTCATGTTATCTACCAGTGTTCCATAACAAATTCCTGGTAGAGTGTTAACCATAACATTTTTGCGCTGAGCCCAGTGTCTTTCTCCATCAGAAAATGTCTCTCAAATGCCAGCCTAATGCTTTCTAATGTTTATTCTATTCTCGTAATGCAAGCACTAACATAATGCAAAACTCATTCTAAGTAACTCAACATACATACATACATGTGTCTCAATCATATTTCTAAATGTGTCTCTACAAAGCATAACAATGTGGGTTATTCTAAATGGCTTTCCATGGCACTTCAAATATGCCAATGTGTGTGTCATTCCAGGCCTAATTAGTTTCTCTCTAGTGCAAACATAAGTTTCTCTCACAGCCTAAGCGCTATTTCTAATGCAAACATAAATACATAGCATATCCTGGTGAGTATATATCGTGTCTCTAAAACACTACATGGCACTTCAGATATATGCAAGTGTCATTCTATTTCAAATGGCAAAGTGCAAAGTGGCAGCATGTTTCTCTCCTAATGGCAAGCAAAATATGCATACATATCAATCTATAAGCAAATCTGCAAATGCATACAAAGGTGACAGTCTAATATTGGATAGTGTCTACTTGAGCAATGTACTAATTAGAACTAAACAGAATGCAATAAAGGAATGATTCCATAGCGAAGTAATGGTGATTGGGTAATGGTATGTCTAATGATTCTCTAACAGTGAGTCTAATAATGGGTAATGGTTCTCTACAGATAGTATGGATTCTTCTAATGAGTGTTATGATTCTTCTAAAGATAACAATCCCAGGCTCCTCATTTCACCAATTCACAGGACCGCCGAGACATCACAGAAATAAAGGAAACATCGAATTCTGATAAAGCAGCCATAAACGCCAGTACAGTCGCTGCACTGTCACTGTTGATAACTCTTTTCACCAAATTGTATGAGGCAATCAACGATCAGCTAAAAGACCAAAACACTATGATGGCGATGCTGCACTCCAAAATTGTCTTTGTTGAAGGTTTTATAGCGATGGTACAAGATAAGCTCGACATAAACAAAGAAGAGATGAACATTTTTCTACATTGGATTCTGGACCCCATTATTAAAGAGAAAACCAGGAGACGCAGATCCAGGGAGCCAGGGGGAACCATTTCTGACTGGTCGAGGCAAAAGCTTCCATATACCAGCCCTGAGTGGCAACTAGCTCTATTGGCTGAAGCATATGGACAAAGGGCCCAGAAGCCAAAATGGGGGGGTTTCAGGGCATACCAACAACAAACCTAATAGAGTTACCATTGAGGTAAAAAAAAATATCTTCAACAAAATGGTCAACAAAAACAGCATATCCACTCAAGTGTTTTCACTAGGTGCCCAGAGTGACCAGGGACAATTGATTGAGGGAGAAAATGTGGCATCACCGGAGGAGGTGGTAGAACTGCCTGGAACTGCAGAAGGGGTTGTGGGCCCTAAATCACAACCCCTTATCCTCAAGGAACCCATTATTCTGAAAGACCTGACAGAATAACCCTGTTTGTGAGGCTTAAGAATCAAAAAAATAACCTAGGAGCTAAGCCTTAGGCTACTCAAAATCAACTAACAACTAAACACAAGGCTGATGACCATGCCACCAAAACAAAATCTAATAACGCAAGACGATTCTTCAAAAATGTAACATTACCAAACATGGCGGAAGAAAACAAAGGGCATGGAGGGGATAAAAGACAAACCCAGAAAAGGAAGCGAAACGAAAGTTATATAACTCTGTGCTCTGGGAATCCAAAGAGCAGAAACATGGTAGAAGTGGAAGTGGACGATCAACTCTTGCAGATGTCTGTTTACTCAGTGGAGGATGAAAACAACAATCCCTAGGAACCTAAATCTAGATCATCAGGCGACGAACAGGAAGACAAACTCCTAAATCCTGCAAACACTGAGACCAGAATACTACTGACTCAGGATAGTCAGCCTTCTTCAGACGGATTAAAAATGCTGGAGCAAAGGAGGATGAATTCTAAAATGCTCCAAAACTCTGCAAATGTAATGTACCGTGATAATAGCCCTGTGAAGATCTTTACAACTTACAGGAAACAGGAGGGAGAGCGTACTTGGTCCTCAACGGACAGAAGTGGCACCTTAAGGTGGGGAAACAACATTGAGCGGAGGAACCGTAAGGGAGAAAATGGTCCTGAGGACTTCAACTGGATCCTAGGTGCTATGCTGGAAAGGATGAAACAATCAGACGATGGTCTGACATTAAACAGAAGCAACATCCTCAAAATTCTGCAGCAAATACTCAGACTGCGATGGTTAACAACAGACGGCATTTCCAAGGTGGCATTTCCTACAGAACAGAGATTGGACAAAATCATACTCTACTTTCAAGATGAGCTAATCAGGGAAGCCACACTAGAGGAATCATCAGCAATTTTATCCCTGGGATATACCATATGGGGGCTAACTGATTTAATAAACCAAAAGCCACCCAGGTGCCTGAAGTAAAACATTTACGAGACGAGAAAGACGGTAACAACAATCAAACCTCAAAAAGGGACACTACTTCCCAGGGGAAAACAAATGCATGGAAATTGGAGTGAAGGACTTCACACCCCTACCTATAATGGTGGGAAACCTAGATAAAACAGAAAGGGAAATAAAGTGTTGCAAAAACCCAGAGTGTAAAACAGACAAGAAAGGATTGTGTCAATGGCTGGCGGAAGCCCTAGTGGTTCAAAAGAAAAGAGCTTAACCATTAATTCAAAAGGGTTTAGCTACATGGTCCTTGGTGAGCGGGAACACCAGAGGTTTGAACCATCTTTTTGGAAAGGAAGAGGGGTAACCACGAACTTGTTTGCCTTCAGGAGACGTGGCTACGAGAGCCCCCAATCCTCAATGGGTTCATTGTTCTTCTTAAGCCCGCTGTGAAGGGGGAAAAGGGAAGACCAGTTTCCGGTCTCCTGACGTTGAGCAAAGCTAGAGCTCTATTTCAAATCGTGGAATCATGGAATTTAAAGCCATATATTCAACTGACAAAGCTCAGATGCAACAGGCTAAGGTCAAAGAAACCTGTGTGGTTTTTATTGTGTAATATCTACTGGAACTCAGCAGATATTGAAATTGCATACTTTGTCAAAGCCATTCCAGGGAAACTGGACTCATTGCGTGACCATCGTGAAGGGCCTATGGTCATCATTTGTGGAGATTTCAACATGTCTGTGTCATTTGATGTTGAGGAGGTCCAATTTCATCATGATAAAAAAACAGATGGATCCCTAGTCAAAGGCCAACATTGGATGGAGGAGCCACACCTACAGGACCTACATATGTTAAACGAGAAAAGCGCGGGCGATATCCCAGCGCACCACACGTGGTGTTGAGGCAACACAAGGAAGGTGCTGGACTACGTCTTTGTTTCTGGAAACCGCCTCCAATGGATCTCTTCTTTGTAAATTAGCCAAACAACTAGCAGTGACCACAATATAGTTAATATTCTGATGAACAGAACAATTTGGCCTCCACAAGACAAATTCGTATGCCTGGTATCCATCACATAAGGTTGTATCCACCTAAAAATTGATGCTGTAAAAATCAAAAGATTGCCGAATCAGATAAATACCTGAATCTCTGCTCAAAAGAACAATGAGGATAACACCTGGGAGTACTCCAGACTCCTGTTGGCCTTCATGGAAACAAGATCTTTGGGCTCCAAAGCATCCTACAAACATAAACATTGCTACGATCACAACATAGTAGTGGAAAAACATAGGCTGAGGCGAGACTTGGGGAAATTAAAAAGAGCAAATAGCCCAGATTCCTTCCCACTAATAAGATCTAGAAGACAACAGTACAAAAAATTGATTAAGGGAAGGAAAGCCAAATTGCTGCAGGAAGATTCTGAGCTGATGATGCAGAGCATCTCAACTAAGCAAAAAGGCGAGATCTGGAAACACCTTAATGCCCTTGACACCCCCCAGGATGACATTCTAGGAAACTCAGTTGCTGTGCAGGACTGGATGTAGCATTTTGGAAGAGTTTTTAATGGGGATGAAGAGCTACAGGTCGAAGGGGAAACAGACTTTGCCAAGGAATGGACCTTTTCAACTGAAAAAGAAGACATTCTGGGAATTATCCTCAAAGCAAGCAGCTCAAGAGCTCCAGACCTGGACAGGCTTAAAAAATGCTCACCTAAAAGAAGAACCAGAACTCTGGGCCAATGCTCTGACTACCTTGTTTGCCTATGTCAAAAAGCGAAAGAAAGTACCTCTGTCTTGGAAGTCCTCCATAGTTGTCCCCGTCTTCAAAAAGAGGTACAGAAAAGATCCTAGTAACTATCGACCTATAGCCCTTTTGGACTTTGGCAGCAAGGTCTTTGCCAAATTAGTGTTGGTGGGCCTGAAAAAATTGATTAAGACCTCGGGTAGTCGGCAGTCTGGCTTTGTTAAGGGCATGATCACGTCTTTTAATCTATTTGTGATCAACCTTTTAAAGAACCCCCAAAGGAAAACCAAAAGCAAACTCTTTGTGGCATTTATAGACTTGGTGCAAGCCTTTGACTCAGTCGACAGAAGGAAACTATGGACTAAACTGTCAATGTGGGGATTCCCAGAAAACCTGCTGGAGGCTCTTGAAGACCTGCAGACTGACACAACCCTTTGTGTATGGCTAGATAAAGGGGGGGTCCCTCTCAGCATCAATTCCAACAGCTAGAGTCCTAAAACAGGGGTGTCCACTTGCACCAGCCCTGTTCAATTTGTTCCATTCGGACCTCCCTGACTCTTTGTACAAAACTCTGAGTTTCCCACAGAACATTGAAGGGGTGAGATTGATCATTTAGTCTATGCCGATGACTTGGTCCTAATGGATCAAACCTACATAGGCCTACAAAGGCAACTTAAAGCCCTGGAAAAGTACATCTTTGAGAACGGACTGAAAATAAATGTGAAGAAATGCAAAATCCTGACCCGGGCGATGCCGAGGGGGAGGAGACCGGGGGAAAAAAAAATCTGACACCTGGGAAATGAAAACTTGTCAGAACTAACTTCAATTTTGTACTTGGTGGGCTGTATAAACACAGCCCTAAGAGACCTCCCTCATGAACGCATGCCGAGGAAAAAAAACAAATCATTGGGCCTCATTATGAGTGTGCCAGTATCGGTAACAATGGTGCCGGTAAACTACTGGCACCGGTGCTTCCGTCCTCCCCATTCCCATTGAGTCCTATGAGACTCAAATGGGAATGGGGAGTTACTTTTTCCGACTCCTGGCCGCAGGGACTGCCGGGCTGTAATGCCCCAGTGATTCCCCATTGCTAAGGCGCCGGAAAAAAAAATGACTCTGGCGACAGCCGTGCCGTTTTTACCGGCACGGCAAGGAAAACTGATCCAAAGAAAATATGGGAGATTTTCCATTACAGCAGCCCAAACTTTCTATAAAGCAAAGGTAGTGCTTATAGTCACATACGGAGCAGAAACATTCCTGGCTCTATCTTCAAACATCTGAGACCATCTAGAAAAAATCTACTGGAAAAGCTTGTTGAATCTCCCAAAATGTCTCTCAATGTCAGTAGTAAGGCAAGAGCATGTTACCTAGAGAAATCTTGCTTTCCTACGGAAGGTTACAGCAATTGATCGGACAAGGGGATTCGGGATGCTGAAGAGGGCTCTACTGGGAGTAGGTGTCACGATCCCTGTCACACGCACACGCACACCTGTACTGGCCTGGAACCTTGCTGTCCCTATGGCACGCCTCCACCCCCCATCCCTTTCTCCCTTCCCACTCTGGGAATCGCGTGGACTCACTGGCAGCTCGCGTGCACGGGCGCTCCTTGTCCGTAACAGAGCTCCTGCCAGACTACGGCCATTTCTGCACTGGCAGCTACCTTGGCGTCTGGGATTGCGAAGGACTAACATCGGGCTTCCGCATCGCGGGACTGTAAGGTCACGTGACGCGCTTGTCAACTCACGTGATCCAGTAGCGCACCACGTGACCAGAAGCGCGAGTATTTAAACACAGGAAGCACAGGTACTCGCTGCTTCACAGCTGTGCTTTGCATCCTGTTTGGCGTCACGTATCTCTTTGGACTTCTGGCTACTCTTGGAATCGACCCTGCCTGTTCTACGGACTCCTCTTGGATCAACCCTATGGCTTTGTTACCTTGGACGTGTTTTGGCTTTTGATCGCAGACTGTTATTTGGATTGCCTCCCGGATTCTCCATCTTGCATCTGGTTCCTTTTGGACTTCCTGTTTCATAGCTCCATAGCTGACTACCACGCTACCATCATCAGGTGGAAAGTGGACTACCACTCCCTCTGGAGTACAACGGTCCACGTGGGTCCCGGATCTCTCTCTTAGGTTCATTACCTCCTCCTTGACCCCCCTTGGTAAGACCTTTTGCATTGTTTCTGGCACTGTGGTTACTGTTAGTTGCTTGGTAATTAACCTGTGTTTTCTTGCAGCAGCTTGGGGTCCCAGAGGTTCGCGGTCCCGGATTTGAACATCTCTGCCTGTGGCCTCAACGGTTGCACAGAGAGTGACTTTGGGTTCTCTCTGTGCGGCATTTGGGGACGGAGGCCTCTTCTGCCTACACGACACTCAAGTCTCAACAGTAGGGGATCGTGGGATGCAGGATTGGAAGAGCACCTGTATGGGAGCCTTGGACCACATCACAGCAACAGAATTGGTGACCAACCCAGACTCAGTGAAAACTAGGATCTGGCGACAGGATTGGATATTGATGCTGGACAAAGCCAGCAAAGAAAACATATGCCTCCAGGAGACTGTAACAAGGGTCCCCTACAACATATTACCTAAATACCTGTTGAGGTGTCCTAATTATGCAATAAGAACAAAATGTATGAGGTTCCGGTTGAACCTCTATCCAACTCAGGAGGTCTTGGCTTCTAGAGACAAGGGGACAAAGAGGCCCACTGGCTGTAGACTATGTAAACTGAAAGAGGAGAGAGAAAGTTTAAAACACCTGGTCCTATTCTGCCAGGCACTCACAACTTCAAGAGCGTGAATATTGGCTGTTTTTTTGAGGAAAGCAAGACCTTCACTGCAGACGAATGGTGGTCCTCTCTCCTGTCAGGCGAGGGAACCACACTAATCATTACACTGACGACCTTTCTGGACATGATTTCTAAAGTGATAGAGACTTTAGCACAAAGATGGGGGAAAGAAAATGAGCCAGAGACCTGAAAGCGATATTCAATCAACACTACAGCCAAGTCAATGCCTAGTCTGGGATGCTGAGGAAAACCCTTATTAATGTATTTTTATGTCTAGTTCAGTACTCTGGATGACCACCCTTGTATAACACCCCCCTCTTAGAATCCCCCTGACCCCACTGAGCCAAGAAGTAGGTTTGTTTTGCAAATTAAAAGGTTTATTTGAGAATTTAAACAATATATATATATATCACTCTTTATAATAAATTAATATCTGATAGTACACTTAGACATATGATGTTGATCAACAATGGGTAATCTGGCACTAGCATACTTCTTTACAATCAATGAGGAGTTAGTATAGGATGGATAAAGTAGCAAAAATACTTTTATGATTTCAAGGGAAAAGCAATGAGGAAAAAATGCAGTACAGAAATACTTGATATGATTTTAGCAAAAGATAAGATGATCACTTTTTCTCTGGCAATTCACCCCCCTCCCCTATGCAATGTAAGAAATGGAAGGAGATGCAAAGAGGAGCACACAGTTCTCAGGAATGCAATCAAATACAATACGAAATTCAGTTCCCCCCCAGCAAGCTTAGAGGAAACAGGTAGGAGTTTGAAACACAGGCCCAAAATGCTTTTTAAATGTGATGGCAATGGATGGGAAAATGTGCCAACTAATTTTAATTCCCTCTAGAGATTCAGGGTGAGTGGGAGATGCAGGTTGGTATTAGTTCAGGCTCACTTTAGCAATGCTCTATGATTTATTACCAAGTTTTAACAAAAGAAAGAATGGAGCTGATATTTTGACAAGTGGAGAAATTGAGCGACTATAAGGAGTAGGAAGTCATTTCTAGGCTTGTTGGAAAGCTTGGATTCTAAGCTTTCAGAGGAAAGTTAAATCCCGTTCCTAGCCCAAACGGTTCCAGAGATACGGACGATTAAATAAAGGTAGTTTTTCGGATTTAAAGTAAACTCAAAATGACAGGTGACAGCTTGCAGCTGCAGAATTGACAGGTGACAGTTGTGCAGCTTTAAAAATGACAGATGACACGATTTCTAGGAGGCAGTTCTACTTAGGTTAAAATAGTTTGGATTAGATTATTTTAACTAAGAGATTGGGTTCTGCCCAGTTCTGGCGGTACTCACAATATATTTTGTGCAGGAATGGGCCTCGCCACGGATCTGTTCAGGTTTGGACTAGACTCTAGTTCTGGTCTCGGCACTTCACAGCGATCTGGGTCACTGGGTCAGCTCTGCTCTGCTGGTCTAGCCTCTCTGGATACGGCGGGTCAATCAGGCACCGGTTCTGCTCACAGCGGTCTCGGTCTCTGGTTCTCTCTCTGGCAATTGCTCTTGGCAAAAGAATTCAGACAGCTTGTCCGGCTGTTGAATAGTTTGGTTAGTTTTGAGGCCTGCTGAAGAGGATTCAGCTGTTGGATTCAGGCCTCTCTGCTACAAATTCTGGAGTTAATTTCTGCTACAGGTTCTGGAGATTGATGGATTTGAAGTCTGGATCTCTGGATGTGAAGTCGTCGGTCAGCATGCTCCGCAGCAAATGGAATTGAATCTCTCTACCTGTCCCAGCAGTCTCTTTTTATGTGTTTTGGAAAGTGGGTGTGTGCGTTGGTCATAACTAAACCTGCCCCTCTCACTTATCATTGGCCAATTCCTCCTCTCTCCCTTGATTGGGGGAAGGAAATGTGAGTCAGAGTGATGCTGTAAGTTGTATGGTCAGAGGAACCTCCCCTTGTCAGATTGCACACAAATCTATTTCTGACCCAAATACATATTTATCTATGTACCATTTTTCTAATATTATAGGTCCAGTTTACATATTTTCTGTAGCACCAAACCATCCGATCCCTGTCTTTGTACGATGTCGTGTCCACTGATGACAGAATTCTCCCCTTTTCATCCAGATAACGACCTCTAAACCTTTCCAGATTTTACACAAATGTGCACCAGGGGTATGGGTTACAGATGATAAAGTGTCAGATTTTTAACATGCATACATTTGGAGTGAGACCCTGTTTTCCGCTAGCAACCCCCCAGAATACACCACAGGGTCCTAACGCCTCTTAAAATGTTCACAGAAAAATCATAAAAATAATGATATTACTTATATAATTCTGACAGGTCCGCACTATGAGATATCTATCTTTTTAAAATTATGCTCTGGTCAAAAAGGGGTGTGGCTTCCCACATCACATGGTGGAATAACTGGTTTATCCACTTCCCCCAAGCCAGCTTGTTCACAGAGGCACAGCTGCCTCCCCAGTTTCTCCCAAGAGGAAGCTATTTTACGACGCCCCCAATATAACATTTGCCTGAGTCCAGGACAGGCCTTTGTTCAACTCCCTGTAGTCCCCAGCTGCTCCACCCCTAATCTAATCAGAGAGGTGACAACTCCTTTTGGCAAGGGGAAGAGTGGCTGAGCAGGTTTCAACTCCTGTCGGGGGTAGTTGTCAGGCAGAATCCAGTTTCATTAAGCCAGGTTTCAGCTAAATGTCACTTTTTGTTCCCAGTTTAAATCACTTACAATGTTTACATATACATTAAATAATTGCTTCCTTCAAGTCATTTCAGAATATAGTTTTACATTGTATCCACCTCTTAGCCATTCTTTCCTTGGTCTGGTTTTGTTTCATTTGTTCAGTTTTACACAAAAGTCTGGTGGTTTTAAAACGCCAGCTTTCTGATAGTGGTCAGTACTGGTAATGCAACCATTTTTGGAATTAAGAAAATGAATTCCCCACAGTTCTGAGTTGCTTTTTTGGCAATCAGCATTGCCATTCCCAATGGTTTCAGGCTACTGTGTGTGTAGCCCAATGGTGGTTTTAGGCAGTGCCCTCCTGTGCTCACAACATAGGCAAAAATGGGTGGCAGCCTATTCTTCATGTTTTCCCTGTGCACTCTCTGGGGAGTTCTGGCCATCATGATGTTTTCCATGCCAGTACTGCCCAGTTTTATGGTAGGGCTTGGATGTATGGGTAAAAAATCCCACAAGCCCCCCCTCTTGCGATGGCCATTCTGTCCCTTCGCTGATGGAACTCGCAAGATCTGGGATGTTCGCTTCCTCTTCTTCCACGGATGGCACAGTTCAGCATCTTTTCCTCCCTCCAGTCGATCAATCAGTTCTCCTTGCTGGTCCTGATGGGAGGATTGGGCGGTACCCCGGGCCCCTCGGGTCTCTGCTCCCGGTCCCCGGTCGTCCTCCTTGGTCAGTCTCCATGGTTTCATCTCTCCTAGGATGATAAAGCAAAGCGGCAATACCTATTCGTAGACATTTCTTCACCACTATTAATGGTGTGGCGAACATATACATTTTATGAATCAGAAGATATGAACATATACATTTTCTTTTTTAAATTAGGAGACAAGAACATCTGTATATACAAGGATCACAGAATTTCATATGCTATATGTGGAATATTTTAGGGTTGGAACTGAATTACTCTGGAGCGGCCCCCTCTGGGATTCCAGTGGATTCCTCCAGTTGTTGCAGAGTGTGCCTGGGATGGCAACACTTTAGCTGATTTATATGTACCCACTTGTCTTCCCCTTCCGCCAGACTGCCTTTGGGGATGCAGATCTTATAGGCAACAGGGGAGATCTTGTCTATAATTTCAAACGGTCCCTTCCATGTAGGCAAAAATGTTCGCTGTTTGGCCTGGTTCCTTTGGAAATTGTATAGATAGACCCGGTCCCCCACAGTATATTCCTTCCTGGTGGTCTTCAGGTCATAGTGGGTTTTCATGCTATCAGCTGATCTTTCTAGATTCCGCTGAGCATAGGCAAAAGCATGCTGAAGGTGTTTCCTTAAATTCTCCACATACTCATGAGTTGTGGAGGCATTTATCAGTGTCTGCTCTTGGGTCCTGTAGAGCAGATGCTGGCGAAGCACCATCTTGCGTCCGGTCATCAACTCAAATGGTGACATTTTAGTTGCAGATGAAGGGGTAGATCTGATGGCCATTAGGACCAGAGGTAACCGGATATCCCAACTTGGCCCAGAATCTGCCACAAACTTCTTTTAATATGCTCACAATTGTCCGGTTGTAGCGTTCCACTGCACCAGAAGAAGCTGGCCTGTAAGCAATGTGTAGCTTCATTTTCACCCCCAGTATCTCAAACATCTTTGTCATTACTTCACTGTCTGACTCAATCCTTTGAGGTAGATCAAAAGGGGAAAAGATGTGGTTAATTATCAGGGCAGCTGCTATTTCTGCCTTGCAGTTTGGGGCTGGGAGACATTCCACCCACTTGGTAAGCAAGCATGTAACGGTCAACATGTACTTGTTTCCTCTAGACGAGCGGATTACAGGGCCTACAAAGTCGATTTGCAAATCTGACCATGGCAGTGTCATCCCCCTCTTTTGGAGTGGCGCACGGTGTGTGAGGGATGATGGCTGAAATTGTGCACACACAAGACACCCCTTCAAGTATTGGTCGAGGTCCTGCCCCATGTGTGGCCAGTATGCAACCTCTCTTAAGATTTCCAGTGTTGTGTGAAACCCCCTATGACCGGCGGTGGCCACATCATGGGCGTGGCTTAACATCAGGCTTCGGAATGAGGTCGGAACCACTCACTGATCGTGGCCAGCTTTGAACTTCCTTACCAGCAAACCGTCTTGAATTCGGAACATTTTTGGACATTTCATCAACACTCTTAGGTCCTCTTTCCCAATGTAATCGGTATCCGTCAGGGGAAAGTTCTCAGGGTCCTCAAGGTGTTGGTAAAACTTACCAATGATTGGATCCCCCTTCTGAGCTGTAATTAAATCAGCATCAGGGGTCTCCTTACTCCATTATGCAGTTGAAAGATCATTGTGAGCATTTGTCTGGGACCTAGTGATAGCAGTGACCTGGATTTCCCCCAACAGGGACTCTATTTCGATTAGATCCCCTTGGATGGCCCCGGTTTTGGCCAGCTGATCAGCTAAGTCATTTCCAGTTTTGTCTGGTCCCTCTACTTTGGAATGACCCTTGATCTTCTTCCAGTAGATGGTCATCCCATTCGAGGTGACCAGATCATCAATGTTTTGGATTAACTTCCCATGTTTCAGGGGTTTGTTATTAGCACATAACATGCCTCTGGTTTTCCAATTACCCAGGTGCTCCACGAACCCGTTCCGTACATAGCCCAGTTCGTGGAGTTGATGCTGGCCAGAAGTGAGGATGGCCTGATGCACAGCCATCAATTCTGCCACCTGACTACTTTGGGGACCAATTTTGTATCCAGCGGAGGGTTCTGGTGACTCATTCACCCATGCATTCCCTACGCCGGCCACCAGTTCTTTCTCCCCGTTGTCGTCAACATGGTACGAGCATCCATCCACATAGACAGTGGGCATTCCCTCACACTTGTCTTCTTCAAAGACTTTGTGTGGGGAATTAAGGTATGCCTCCATGTTGTCCTTGATTTTTAGACTTTCGTCCTCGAGACAGTTTTCTCTGGCACAATCATGCAAGTCAGCCAGACCTTGCGCCAGGGGACTCTTCTTGTTTTGGCCATATCTGACCTCCACAGGAAAGCCTTGCATTGACAGAATCCAGGAAGTAATTCGGGAATTACTCACATTTCCGGCCCGGATTCTGTCACTTTGGAGATATTGCAGAGGCTGGTGTGGAGTCTCCACTATGATGTGTTCCCCCTGGATAAACAGGCGGTAATTCTTCAATGCCCACACCGTTGCCAGGAGTGCCTTCTCACAATCGTTGAATTTTTCCTCCACAGAGGATAAAGTTTTGCTCGCATAGGAGATTACTTTATTGACCTTGTCATGGTTTTGGTATAATACTGCCGTCAAGCACGTATTAGAGAACCCCGTCTCCAGGAAGAACTCCTTGTTTCTGACAGGGTAAGCTAGGCAAGGTGCTTGTGAGAGGCTTCTTTTGAGTTGTTTTACTGCCTCAGATTGTTCTGGACCCCATTCCCACTTGACCCCCCCTTCAAGAGATGAATCAGGGGTCTGGTGATTTCTGCATAGCCCTCAATGAACTTTCTGCTGTAATTAGTCAGTCCAAGGAGGCTCCTTAGTTCCCGCAGAGTGGTGGGGCCTTTCAGTTTCTGAAGTGCTTCCACTTTCTTTTCCTGGGGACAGAGACCCTGAGGAGTAATCTCATGCCCCAAGAAATTAACACGGGTTCTACACCACTGTGCTTTCTGAAAGGAAAGTTTTGCTCCGGCGGCCCTCAACTGTGTCAGAACATAACGGATCTCCGCTATGTGTTCTTCCACAGATTAATTTTTGATGAGGACATCATCTACATAAGCCAGGTTACACCTCGCACCCAGGTCGGGCATGGCCTTATGTAGGAAAATGTTGAATTCATTGCCGGAGTTGAGGTATCCGAAGGGAGTCCGGGTCCATGTGTACTGCTGGCCCCCAAAGGTAAAAGCCAGTTTGTATTGGTCCTCCCTACTGAAAGGCACGGTCCAGTATCCATTGGTCAGGTCTATTGCTGTGAATACCCGTGACCCCTGAATCTGGGCCAGCCCTTGGTCAATTTAGGGCAGAGGCCATCGGGAAGTATGGACCGATTTGTTGAGCTCCCTAAGGTTGGCGCAGAGTCTCCACTGGCTGTTTGGCTTCAATATTCCCAGCACCGGATTATTGAAAGTGCTGTGGACTGGACGGATTATTCCCCGGGACTCAAGGTTCTTAATTATTTAGGTAAGGGACTCCATGGATGCGAGAGGCAAACGATATTGCTTCACAAACACCGGAGTCATGCCAGGGTCCGTGGGAATTGTTGTGGTGTGGATGTCAGTGCTAACACAGTCATATGAGTCTACCGCAAAGAGATCTTGGAAATCCAAGAAAACTTGTTTCAACTTTTGCTTCTGTTCCAGAGTCACACATGCATCAGCTAGGTTGACTCTCTCTTCCACCATCTGCCTGAAGCCTGTAAAGACTTCTGGTTTGGCTATCTCAGCGACCTCCTCCAGCTGGGTGGAGAAGTCCCTGGTCAGAGTACTGATTTGGACTGGAGGCCTCAGGTGGGAAAGGCAGCCTTCATGGATCTGGAAAATCACCTCATCCCTCCTGAAGTCACAAGTCACATCTTCCTTACCATAAGGGCAAGAAGTGTACACCAGGAAGTTCCCCCCATGCCGGGTGAAAATCCTGTCTGGTGTTGTATTGTCCTCACTGTCACTGTCAAAACATTCCTTGGGGATTGGTCCTAACAGTTCATTTCCTAAATCAATGGAGAAATGTCGGTCATCAATCGCCATTCCAATAATGGTGCCTGCGGCTACAGTAATACTCTTTAAATCGCTGTTATCCACCTCTATTGGAATGGTGTCATGTTCTATGTTGACTAATGGTGTTGGGTTTACCCCTAACCCTTGCTGTTGGAGAGAAGCATTTAGATGGATATAAGCATCAGGGTTTTTCAATTTTTGTCCTCTTTTAACTTTCACTCCCAGGGAGAATTGTCGGGTCCTTTCTGGGATGGTGACTTCCTCTTTGATCTGAATTTCAACTGCATAAGGTAGCAATTGAGCTGACCTAAATGCTTTTTCTGGATCATCAAAGCCCATGAGATTATCCGCTAATCGGGACCAAGCTTTGAAGTTTATTAGGTCCAAACTAATGGCAAAGCGATTGAGAATGTCACTGCCTAAGTAAAAGGCGGCAGTGACGTCTCGCACGACCCAACAATTATGGACTATGCTCTTGTTGCCAATGGAGATTTTGAGCATACACCTGCTTGGCAGGAGATGTTTGGAATTAGGTGCTTCCAGGTCCATTTCCCATTTGTCTATCAGTTTGAATATGGGAATGGCTGGATCTTTTGGGAGTTGGCGGAACATGGCTTCGCTGATGAAGCTCTTACCGTTGTTCACACACACTCGAGTGAGAACAGAGTCCTTCCCATCATTTAACTGAACAGGGATGAACAACTGCTCTCCAATTTGCTGAATATCAGCCAGGCTCTGAGCTGATTTCACATCTTTCTGGACTATAGGAGTGGGAGTTTCTGATTGTGGATTAGTAAAGAATTTCAGGGTGTTTCCTTCCAGTGTGGAATACCACCTTAAACTGGAAGGAAGGTTGATTTTCAGAAATAGAGAGGACCCCCCATCCCCAGTCTATTGTCCTACTGCTATTACTGTCACGGCTGGAATTTGGTTGTTCTGGAAGTGAAATTCTACTTGGTCATATTTTTGTTCAACCATGTGGCAGGTGCCGTTTAAACTAACATAGTTGACACTCTGTTTTAATTTTATTGGTCGGCTAGTCTGGGTCCAGAGGACCTTGTTTACACAATCTATTAGGGGTGACAACCTTCTCAGGAGGTCATTCCCTAGTAAACAAGGGGTGCCCTCTGGAGTCACTACTATGACCGGGTGTTTCACCTTGTGTCGCCCAATTTTGATGTCCAAATCTGCAGTCCCCTCGACAGGAATTTCCTTCCCGTCAAAGTTCTGCAGTTGTCCAGGAAGAGAGGTGAGAGGAATACGGTAATTCTCTCCTCTTCCTGCATTCAGTTCATCAAAGGCCCTTCTGGAGAGAAGGGTAGCTTGAGATCCAGTGTCCACCAGTGCCGCAATTGTACCCTGCCCCTGTATTTGTACCAGGGCATAATATCTTCCCTCCTTCTCCTCAAGGGGGGACAGATAATGCACATTTTTGGACAACTGGTGGGCTAACTTTCTGGTTTCGGACATTGCTAGCGAAGAGATTTGGGCAGAATTCTGTAGAGCGTCTTGGGAATCTGAAAGAAAATGTTGGCAACTGGAGATCAGAGCCATTGTGGGTTCCCCTGGTTCCGGTTCTGGGCCGCCCCCCCCTTTTTGGAGGCAGTCATCAGGATGGGTTTGACCCAGGGGATTTCAGTATTGTGGGTTCTGGGATGAGATGATGGGCGGCGGTAGCTCAGTCTCCATGTCTCCCCAGTCTGAATTGGCATCCCTTAGGACCCATTTTTCCTTGGGAGGAGTTCCCCCATCTCTGAAGGAGAAGATCCTTTTCCCAGGATCTTCTGAGGATCCCTCTCCCTCAAATTGGAAGACCTGTACCTCCTCCACAAAGTGGGTCTGTTTGGGTCCTTTGTTTCTCCTACCCCCCCTCTGCTCCTTGGGAGGCAGGCTTTCAGGGGCAGGAGATTTTGTTTCCGGTTCCTGGTTTTCCAGGGGCTGTTTACAAGTTGGGAAGGAAGCTTCGTCCAAGGCTTTACACCCCCCTTCCCCTTGGGCCTCCTCCCTGGGAACCGGTGGGTTATCGGGGTGCTGCCCCCGTCATTGTTCTGGAGCACCAGGTCCAGAGTTTGGGGCATTCTGCGATGGCATGCTCATCTGAGGGTTCTGTTGAGCCCTCAGTATGTGACCCAGATCTCGTAGCCATATTTTGGACCTGGCGCTCAAGTTGTGAAACCCGCTCAGGCTGATACGGGGCTCTATTTTCTCCCCTGGGCTGATCCCGGGAAGGGTAGCTATCCCTTCTCTGGTAGTACCCCTGGTTGGGAAGATTTTGGTACCCCTCCACCCTTGGCCTCCCCTCTCCCGGATTAGGTTGTCTGGTCTTAGGGAATTGGGGAAGAAGGATGGATGATTTTGGGGCTGGAAATTGGGTGGATACCTGGGGAAAAAGTTCTGCCCAGGATTTGGTGAATTTCTGCCCTCCTGGGGGAAGTTAGGAGGGAAGTTCCCCGGGTCAGGTGCTTGGTTGGATCCCCCCCCCTTGGGCTGGAGGAGTCCACACATAACCCAGGATTGGTCGGTTTCCCTTGTAGCGGGGACTTACATAGTCAGGGGGGCGGGGGACCCCATTTGTGGGACTACCTCCTCGACTCCCTGTCTGTGACTGGCCCGAGGGCCTTCTGGGATGTGAATCATTTGGTGCAGGCAGGTTTTTAGGCCCCCCCCATATCCAAATCTAAAACGGGGGCAACCTTTACCTCTGCCACCTTGGCAGCAGCAGGGGTGATGTTGGTTTTGGGGTTTTTCGGCGCGTTATTTTTATTTTCGATAGGCTTCTGCACCTCATAGATCCGGGAAGCCTGTTCAATGACCCAGTCTAAAGATCTTTTCTTATGAAAATCTCTCATGAGCTGGGTCATTATGTATTTGGGTAAGGCATGGAAAAACGTATTGATAAATTCTCTGCTATCTGTGCGCACCCTTCTGGTGGTCTGCGCAAAAGCACGCTTTAATTCTTGCACAAACTCTTGTGGGGCCTGATCCTCCCCACATTGCAAATTGTAGGCGGCCTTGCGAGCCTCTTGAGGATTTCTGTGCACAGAAAAAGGTTTCAAGATGGCCGCCCTGTATGTGGACCACCTTGAATGGTTTTGATCCTCCAGCCCCGCAAAGAAACTGGAGTATTCTGGTGAGAAGGTCCACTTTACATATTGAATACAGCTTTGGCTGTCCTTCAAATGGAAAGTCTCCATCATTTGCTCATAGAGCTCCAAGTGTTCCCAAACAGAATACTTGGCGTTCTTATGATAAGGCGTGATGACACTCCTTATTGCCTTTATTTGTTTCAATGGGTCCTTAAGCAAGGCCCTTTTTGCCTTATTGGCCTTTTTGGTTCGGGTAACCCTGGTCCATTCATCCTCCGACTCAGAAGCGCTGCTCCCAGAGGTGCCCGTCTGATCTTCCAGGTTTTCCCGGATTCTGCGAGCCTGGGAATGGCTGGCAGAATGTGAGGACCTGGTCTCCTGTGTCCTGTGACGCTCAGAGGAGTCTTCAGATCCCTCCTTGCTACCAGGATTTACTGGGTATCCCCCCACTGACCTAACTGGGCAGAGGTTTTCAGGATGCCCTTAATGGGCCTACTCTCCTGGGGTTCCCCACTAAATTGCACTGTGCTTGGGTGCCCATACCCGGATGCCCGCCCATCCATTCCTGGGAGGTACTGGCCTATGAGCCCCATACTTCTAGCTGGATAGTAATCTGCCATCCCCGTGGCCCTGGGCTCATGTGCGCGAGGGGACATGGGGGTGGCAGAGTCCAGGGACTGGGAGAGATGAAGGCCTCTGGTACTAGGGCTCCTGAGGTTATGCTCAGGAGTTTCTCTTTCCCAGCGAACCTCATCTCTATCCGCCCCTGCTTCCTGTTGCAATGCAAGAGCCTGCACTTTCAGTTCCTCAGTTAAGGCTTTACTAGATTCTATCAGTCTTTCCTGCATGGCTACCTGTTGCTGGAGCCTATCATTGTGCTGACAGAGAGCCTCATTTTCTCTCTGTGCCTCCTGATTGGTCCTGGAGTACTGGGCCAGTCTCTGCTGCAGGAGGGTTACCTCCTCAGTCCCATCCCTACTGGCCTGCTCCTTTCTTGCCAGAGCATCCTCCACCCTCCTGGTGTGCTCTAACAAGTTCTGGTGTTCTTTTTGGAGGTCACCCAGTCCCTGGAGGGCCAGGTGATTTTCTTCCATTTTCCTTTTTAAGTGGCAGACTTCCTGGCCTAAGGTATCCCTTTCCTGACTAAGAGCCTGCATCTGTGCCGCCAGGTCGTCCCTTTGCCTTTGGAAGGCACCAGCTTTCTGGCGCTCCTGGTCAAACTCCGCCTGGGTATCCAGGTCTTTCAAAATCAGTTTATTGCTTTCCTCTTTTTCCCTATCTAGTTGGCTTTGCAGGGTGACTACCTGCTCAGCACATGCCCTATTGAAATCTAATTGTTGCTCCAGCTTTTTCTGGCTCTGCAGTAGGGTGTCCAAACCTTCTTGGTACTCCCTCTGTAAGGCCAGAAATCTGGTATCCTGGTCAGCCTTTTCCTGTTGCAGCACATTCATATCCTCCTTTATTTTAGTGATGTACTGTCTGCTGTCCTTTTCTGACTCCTGGCTCCTGAGCAGCGTCTGCTCAGAAGAGTCCAGATCAGATTGGGCCTTCTCTAACGCCATCTGTTGCCTATTTGCCAGATCTTGGCCTTCAGCACATTTGTCCTGCATGGCTCCCATATATAGGTACAAATATGCCGTTATCCTGGCAATCTTATTATGTTCATCTTTGGCTTTAGGGGCCATATATAGTTCACTCAGGGCCACATGTAGGGGACCCTGATCTCTCCATGTATCTGACCCTGTTTCAGTGACCTGTTGCGCAATTGCCTGCAACCAGACTGTTTGGTCCTGATGAGTCCACTCACCTCTCACAAATAGCTTATGTAAGAAGTTCTCTCTGGCTATTTTGATGTCTACCAGTGTTGTCATTCTGGAATTTGAGTTCCTTCCTGACTTACAGAAGTTTGTATTTTATTTTTGCAAAACAGACTGTTTCCTTAGAGCGTTCCTTTGAGGAGTGCTTTACAGCGTAACACAGCGTGGTGATCCGACCGGATGTATGTCTCCTGTCAGTTAGCACACTGTATTAATCTGCACAAGTGATAAATCTAACCCAGAATATCCCGGCTCCGAGCCCCCACTTTTGTAAGCGATATTCAATCAACACTACAGCCAAGTCAATGCCTAGTCTGGGATGCTGAGGAAAACCCTTATTAATGTATTTTTATGTCTAGTTCAGTACTCTGGATGACCACCCTTGTATAACACCCCCCTCTTAGAATCCCCCTGGCCCCACTGAGCCAAGAAGTAGGTTTTTTTTGCAAATTAAAAGGTTTATTTGAGAATTTAAACAATATATATATATCACAATTTATAATAAATTAATATCTGATAGTACACTTAGACATATGCTGTTGATTAACAATGGGTAATCTGGCACTAGCACACTTCTTTACAATCAATGAGGAGTTAGTATAGGATGGATAAAGTAGCAAAAATACTTTTACGATTTCAAGGGAAAAGCAATGAGGAAAAAATGCAGTACAGAAATACTTGATATGATTTTAGCAAAAGATAAGATAATCACTTTTTCTCTGGCAATTCACCCCCCTCCCCTATGCAATGTAAGAAATGGAAGGAGATGGAAAGAGGAGCACACAGTTCTCAGGAATACAATCAAATACAATACGAAATTCAGTTCCCCCCCAGCAAGCTTAGAGGAAACAGGTAGGAGTTTGAAACACAGGCCCAAAATGCTTTTTAAATGTGATGGCAATGGATGGGAAAATGTGCCAACTGATTTTAATTCCCTCTAGAGATTCAGGGTGAGTGGGAGATGCGTGTTGGTATTAGTTCAGGCTCACTTTAGCAATGCTCTATGATTTATTACCAAGTTGCAACGGATTTTAACAAAAGAAAGAATGGAGCTGCTATTTTGACAAGTGGAGAAATTGAGCCAAAATCGCAAATCGCTGTAAATTTCGCGAGTGCGTAAATCGTGTTTGAGGAAAAAGTATAAGGAGTAGGAAGTCGGTTCTAGGCTTGTTCCCAAACGGTTCCAGAGATACGGACGATTAAATAAAGGTAGTTTTTCGGATTTAAAGTAAACTCAAAATGACAGGTGACAGCTTGCAGCTGCAGAATTGACAGGTGACAGTTGTGCAGCTTTAAAAATGACAGATGACACGATTTCTAGGAGGCAGTTCTACTTAGGTTAAAATAGTTTGGATTAGATTATTTTAACTAAGAGATTGGGTTCTGCCCAGTTCTGGCGGTACTCACAATATATTTTGTGCAGGAATGGGCCTCGCCACGGATCTGGTCAGGTTTTGGACTGGACTCCGGTTCTGGTCTCGGCACTTCACAGCGATCTGGGTCACTGGTTCTGCTCACAGCGGTCTGGGTCAGCTCTGCTCTGCTGGTCTAGCCTCTCTGGATACGGCGGGTCAATCAGGCACCGGTTCTGCTCACAGCGGTCTGGGTCTCTGGTTCTCTCTCTGGCAATTGCTCTTGGCAAAAGAATTCAGACAGCTCGCCCGGCTGTTGAATAGTTTGGTTAGTTTTGAGGCCTGCTGAAGAGGATTCAGCTGGTGGATTCAGGCCTCTCTGCTACAAATTCTGGAGTTAATTTCTGCTACAGGTTCTGGAGATTGATGGATTTGAAGTCTGGATCTCTGGATGTGAAGTCGTCGGTCAGCATGCTCCGCAGCAAATGGAATTGAATCTCTCTACCTGTCCCAGAAGTCTCTTTTTATGTGTTTTGGAAAGTGGGTGTGTGCGTTGGTCATAACTAAACCTGCCCCTCTCACTTATCATTGGCCAATTCCTCCTCTCTCCCTTGATTGGGGGAAGGAAATGTGAATCAGAGTGATGCTGTAGGTTTTATGGTCAGAGGAACCTCCCCTTGTCAGATTGCACACAAATCCATTTCTGACCCAAATACATATTTATCTATGTACCATTTTTCTAATATTATAGGTCCAGTTTACATATTTTCTGTAGCACCAAACCATCCGATCCCTGTCTTTGTACGATGTCGTGTCCACTGATGACAGAATTCTCCCCTTTTCATCCAGATAACGACCTCTAAACCTTTCCAGATTTTACACAAATGTGCACCAAGGATATGGGTTACAGATGATAAAGTGTCAGATTTTTAACATGCATACATTTGGAGTGAGACCCTGTTTTCCGCTAGCAACCCCCCAGAATACACCACAGGGTCCTAACGCCTCTTAAAATGTTCACAGAAAAATCATGAAAATAATGATATTACTTATATAATTCTGACAAGTCCGCACTATGAGTTATCTATCTTTTTAAAATTATGCTCTGGTCAAAAAGGGGTGTGGCTTCCCAAATCACATGGTGGAATAACTGGTTTATCCACTTCCCCCAAGCCAGCTTGTTCACAGAGGCACAGCTGCCCCCCAGTTTCTCCCAAGAGGAAGCTATTTTACGACGCCCCCAATATAACATTTGCCTGAGTCCAGGACAGGCCTTTGTTCAACTCCCTGTAGTCCCCAGCTGCTCCACCCCTAATCTAATCAGAGAGGTGACCACTCCTTTTGGCAAGGGGAAGAGTGGCTGAGCAGGTTTCAACTCCTGTCGGGGGTAGTTGTCAGGCAGAATCCAGTTTCATTAAGCCAGGTTTCAGCTAAATGTCACTTTTTGTTCCCAGTTTAAATCACTTACAATTTTTACATATACATTAAATAATTACTTCCTTCAAGTCATTTCAGAATATAGTTTTACATTGTATCCACCTCTTAGCCAGTCTTTCCTTGGTCTGGTTTTGTTTCATTTGTTCAGTTTTACACAAAATTCTGGTGGTTTTAAAACGCCGGCTTTCTGATAGTGGTGAGTACTGGTAATGCAACCATTTTTGGGATTAAGAAAATGAATTCCAACAGTTCTGAGTTGCTTTTTTGGCAATCAGCATTGCCATTCCCAATGGTTTCAGGCTACTGTGTGTGTAGCCCAATGGTGGTGTTAGGCAGTGCCCTCCTGTGCTCACAACATAGGCAAAAATGGGTGGCAGCCTATTCTTCATGTTTTCCCTGTGCACTCTCTGGGGAGTTCTGGCCATCATGATGTTTTCCATGCCAGTACTGCCCAGTTTTATGGTAGGGCTTGGATGCATGGGTAAAAACATCCCACAGACCACAAGTGGAACAATGGCCTAAGATGGCCTTGCCTTGCCTAGTACTGCCTATCACTTATCTCGATAGACGTAGTCTGTCATGGAGTTAAGATTCCCTCCTTTTCTCTTGTTCTCTCTTCTTTCTATCATTCTGTTTTTTTTCCTTTCGTTGAGTGATGAACATGGAAGGTATAAAACGTTCTAAATAAAAAGTAATTGTACTGTGTAAATACATTTAAAAAAAATAATTAAGCGCTACATGTACGCCCCATTGGCTCCTTCAAAGTCAGCTTTCCTTCTGTTCCTTTGCTTTCCTAAAGTTGCACATTCTAAAATAAGATGCAAAACCCTACAGTTCCACATAAAATGGTGTACATTCCCTGCCATCAACATATGGAATGTTACACTTTGCATTCTTATCTTTCCACATGTAAGATGCTATACTTTCTTCAATATATAGAATGCTACAATACATTATCAAGGGAAAGTAGCAAGGGAAATGTAGTAGAATTTGCTGCTGGCGCAGGCCACACATGTTCTTTTTTGCTGTACCATCTGAAAATGTGTGTTAAGAAAGACCACATGCAGTTTAATGAATAATAGTGCAACAGAGAGATATACTATCCATGTGCACACAGCGCAAGAGCATGCACTCTCTTCACATTACATTGTCTGCACAATACACTGTAGTTCAGCACAAGGTCCTGTGTATGCGACCTCTTCAAAACTGTCTAAGGTACTATGAGAAAACAAAGCACTAATTGTGGAGGTAGTCTCTAGTTTGTTTATGTATGTAAGTGAACTACACTAAACATTTTGCAAAAGATGAATCTAAGGTTTTAATTGATAGCATATGCACTTTCTTTCTCACTAGCTCCGAATGGAAAGACCCACTGGCCAACGATGATCTGCCAGCATGCATAATTCGAGGCTCGGTGGTGATGAAACCGGCTACGAAAGACTTCCACGAACAGGCGGTCACATTTGAGGATGGGACCCGAGAGGACATAGACGTCATCATCTTTGCAACAGGGATAAACTTTGATTTCCCTTTCCTGCAAGAGTCGGCCATCAAAGTCAATGACAGCCATGTTGTCCTCTACAAGAATGTGTTTCCACCGGACCTGGAGAAACCGACGCTGGCACTCATTGGCCTCATCCAGCCCATCGGTCCCATTTTGGTTGCATCAGAGCTGCAGGCGCGCTGGGCCACAAGGGTCTTCATGGGTAAGTCAATGGGTGGCAACTCTATCATTGTTGGGCGTCATGAGCTTCAGAAAAGATATCTTGCACCTGCAACATTGAGGAACGTCTATCAGTGAAGGTCCGAAGTCTTGAATTAATGTGGGGGTTCCCTGCTGACGAACGGGGTGATGTGAAAAATCTCATAGCAGTACCTTGAACATCAATGCTACATTCAGAAACAATCGGATCTGAGTGTTCTATTCTCCTTAACACTGAAGTGTGTCAAACAGTTCCCTCAGGATTGAAAGTTGCAGCATCTTACTTTAGAAACCGAGAAGATTAAACAGAAATCTCGTTCACCTCGTAAAACCGTTACTTTATCATGTTTAATTAAGAAACCGACTTTTTTTCAAAATGGGAAGAGAATTTAGGAAAGAGTTGGAATTTTTATTTAATAACAAGTTTTTTGGTATCCAGTGCCACGAAAAAAAGGCAACATTTTTTGAACGAGTAAATAATTTGCTGATAAAAGTCCACACATTCTTGCAGTGTTTTCTTGCAAATGTATGGGGCAACGAAATAAACACTGTTGCCAACCTCCTGAGATCTATTACTCATCTTTGCACGTCTTCCGTCTTGTGCATGTTGTTTAAACTGATTGCGTTACGACCTGAAGCTGCAAAGTCAACATGTTTTCCTTTTGCGCAGGCCACATCACAAGTCTCACTCAGGAAGACGAGCCATGGAGTGGGCCTGCAATGCCAAAGAAGCAGCATCCCAGAATTACACATTGCCCATTCTCACATTCATGCAGACGGTTGCCCCTTCTTTACACACATTTTTGACTGGTTGGGTTTTCTCTGTTGAAAGCTGAGGGCCATCCCTCCATGTTGACAGTGGTTTCTGCTCGTGATATCTTTATACTCGTCTTTGTCGCATGCAGTATGCACCAGGAGCAATGTGTTGTGTGGTGTGATTTATTGTGCTTTTGAGTGGTTTGTGTTCGTTAGTTGTCTTTTTCTGTATGACTTCTGTGAGTGCACGTGCAGTGCTACCAGTTCTTGACTGGGTGTGTTGCCGGTGAATGTTTGTGTCATCTTTGAGTGTGATGTGCTATTCGTTTTTTTGTCTCCTATATATTGAAATAGCTTAAGGGCACGGTTGCAGTATATCATGCAGCTAAAGGTTAGGTTGCAGCACATCACTTTGCTTAAGGGTATGGTTGCAGTACATTAGATAAGGCAGGAGGTTACTGTTGCAGTAGATCTCATAGGTTAAGATTACGGTTGCAGTACATCACATTGCTTAAGGTTACGGATTCAGTTGCAGTACATCTCAAAAGGCAGGAGGTTACAGTATATCACATAGCTTAGGGTTGTGCTTGTAGTACATCATATAGCTTAAGGTTATGGTTGCAGTACATCACATAAGGCGGTGGAGCAGCGCATGGCTGTTCTATCAAATCAGGTAAGTTTCAATGTAAATTAATTTGGTGGTCTAACGATGCTGTTGTACCACCCTGCAGCACGAGGCTCTTCTATCAAATCAGTTAAGTTTCTATGTAAATTAATTTGGTGGTACAACGTGATGGCAGTATCTAGAGAAGACAATACCTGGTGCTAAATATGGTTGGTGTGTGGTTGCGTGATGGGCCTTAGTTATGTGGAGGCTTTCACCAGGTTAGTTTGTAAGCAATTCTCCATGTTACAAAGGAGAGAACTGGGGTTGCCAAACCAGCTGACAGAAGTGCCAGCACCAAGGATTGGATGTGTATAGATGAATGCGTGGGGTAAACAAGAGCAAATTGATGGGGGATATCATTAAATAGCATCCATTAATCACCAGGAGCACCATCATCTATCCACAGCACAAACAACAGCATCACAACTCTGCTAACAGCAGCAACTCTGTATCTATATAATGAATACAGCATCCATTAACCACCAGGCCCACCAATGTCTAGCAACAGCAGAACTGACAGCACCACAACTCCGCAAACAGCAGGGATTCTGCATCTATACATTATTACAGCATCCGTTAATCACCTGACCCACCAACACCTATTCATAGCACAACCTACAGCATCACAGCCATGCTAACAGCAGCAACTTTGCATCTATATCATTAATACAGCATCCTTTAATCACCAGACATCTCAGTTTCTCCTCACAGCACAACCTACAGCATCACAAGTCTGCTAAGAGCAGCAACTGTGCATCTATACATTAATACAGAATCCATTTATCACCAGACACCCCAGCATCTACCCACGGAACAAACGGCAGCACCACAACTCTGCTAACAGCAGCACCTCTGCATCTATATCATTAATACTGCATCCATTAATCACCAGAAACCCCAGCATCTACCCACGGAACAGACGGCAGCACCACAACTCTGCTAGCAGCAGCAACTCTGCATCTATATCATTAATACAGCATCCTTTAATCACCAGACACCTCAGTATCTTCCCACAGCACAAACTACAGCATCACAGTATGCTAAGAGCAGCAACTCTGCATCTATACATTAATAAAACATCCATTAATCACCCATGGCCCCCAAATGCAATCGCTATAAAAAATGGTGTAGGAGAGGAAGCAAAAAGCCTTGCCTTTTAATCACCCCCAGAAAATCTGAAGGACGTGTGAGGAATTTTTTTTATATCTCTAGGTCACTTCCATTACATGCAGCAACTTGCAATAAGTTGCCACAATATATTTTCCTGATTTTCGTTTGCTAATGTATGGGGAATTAGTTTGCTGTTATGTTCTTTTATTTGGGACCTCTTGGCTACAATTCCAGACCTAGTGCAGTACTGGGCACACTAAAATGTCTTATTGTGAAAGAATAAGCCCACACAATGACAGGCCATACACACACACGGTTTTTGTAACAGCACTCTTTGGCTTTTATCCGAATTTGTTAAAAATAGGACAGAGTCCAAATACGGCTTATCAAAATCCAGTTGGAAATTCTTAGTACAGCATCGAACATCTGCATGTAAAAGAGTAACGTCATGTACCAATTAGATGTGGATTTTGCAATCATAGGAAAAAGAAGCAAAACGATAAATACATGTAATTTCACATTTTACAGCGGAGAGAAAACATTCTATATTTTTCAGGATATTCATCCTTATTTGCCATTTATCTTTTTTGGACAAATGATAACATGAGAAATATATTCACAATCGGCTCAGCGAGGCGAACACACTTATGTGCCTCTTCGTGCATTCCCTCCCACCACAAGAATGTATCTTTTCTTTTAGCAAGACTTTTTATGCATCAGCATTTGTCAGGAGACCCGCATTTGACCTTCTAATTATTAATAGTTTAGTCTGTTGAGGTTAATGGTTAGTGGATTAATAATTAATCGGGTTTATTGTTAGTACCTACACTACACCACACTGCCATACTATGCAACGTTATGCTAAATCTCAACTCCTTTTTTTTTTTTTTTTTTTGTTAAGCGCTCACACAGCACGGGGGCATCGAGGCGCTGTTACAGAATTTGTTGTTGTCTTAGTTGCATATTTATAACACGCTTAACTACCCAGAGGTTTCTAAGCGCGGACCCGGGGATCGCACCTGTGTTGCTTTATGTTGTCTTGTTTCCAAGGCGAGCACGTTGCCACTGAGCTATCCTCCCGGGTCTCAACTCCTTTCTTTGGTTTGTAGGATTCTCATCAGTGTCTCAAATCAGCCCCAGGTCACACCTAAGCTGCACACTGCGGTCCCATTTACATTGTTGCTTTTTTACCATCCCTATTGAGATCAGTGGCTCTGTTGAAAGTAGTACACCGATGAAATGTGTGCACTAATTATGCCTACAGACTGCAGGTCATTAAGCAACTCCTCCCACATTTTGTCTGCCTTTGTCTATGCCAATGTTTACCAGCTGTAGATGCCAACTCTGAATGTAATGTTTCCAGGAGTTCATAGTTATAATAACCTTCACGTACTTCCATTTTTATTTTCACTGCTTAAATAACTATGGTACAAGGCCGGACAGCAGGGCCACCACGCATGCCAGCAAGTGTGGTCCCTGCCAGGCTGAGCGTTCTTGGTCTTGTTACAGCAGTAAAGTTGTGTGGTGCACACATACAAAGTTAGCTTATATTTTGTTTATTCTCTCTTTTCATTATCAAATGACTTTTTTGCATTTACATAATTACTGAATAACACTTTTATTTGTCAGAAATTATCTGTTGTTTCGCCTGCTATCACGATGCAGTGACAGTTTAGTATTTAGAGTTCCAAAATAACATTGGTCTTGAGAGACAGCTTCGACTTCATTGAAAGCACATTTGTTGTCTGTGAAAGTAAATGTAAAACGTCTGCAAAAGCTGAAGGGAAATGAAGTCCCACCTCTCCAAGGAATCTCTATGCCTCAATAACTAGGCCATCACATCGCCCCTCGCACCACCTGACTCACTAGGCGCCCCCGGCCCCTCTCCTCCCAGCTAACCGGTACAGCTGAACCCCCTCATCTGTGCCCCTGTGTATCCTACGCCCCGCTGTAAATCTGTTCTGTTGTTACCTCTGAAAAGTGCTGCGTTATGCATCTGTACTGTGTATACCTCTGCAAAGCGCTCCGTTGCTTCTCGAAGCTAGGTCCCCGCTCAATAAATACCATAAGAATAATAATTATAAAAGTCTGTGTGCCTAGTCAACATTTACTGGAAAACCTTTCCCGACCATTAAACATCTTTTCAGAGAAAGATGCCTTTTTTACTCTAAACGAGAGTGGCCAGTAGACTACTAAAGCAGTTCTCGAAGGGCTGGCCCTACAGGCCAGTACTGGGCAGCTTTCTGGACCCTTGTGGGCCATTTTATTGATTTAGTAGACTGTAAAGGTGGTCGTTTTAAACACATTTATCACGAATTATCCCAGCAATTGATGCCCAAAATGTACTGTTTCCCTGCATGCAATGCATACCTTTCCTTCATCCAATAAAGGTTAAACTGAGAACCCTCCCCTTTTCCGCAAATACTAATGAACTGCCCAGCGTGTTTCTGTGCTACTCATTTCGCTCTGGGCAGTCTGCTGAAGAAGTTATTTAGACTTTCCAAAAATATACATTGAACCACCTCTGCATAATTCTCCAAGTTAGTTCAAGAAAAGTATTTTTGTGTCAGTTTGTCATTAAAAGTCATGGATATAGATACATGAATGCGGGTCACTTTTTGTTGATACCCGGGACTATTTTATGCGCCAATGTGTGCCTTGTCAGTAGTTTGGTGTGTACTACTAAAAACAAACGAACGCTGCATTGACCTAGCTGATGCCTGTCATTGTACGACCAAAACGGGTTGCAAACTTAACAAATCATACTGATTATTGCAACCGAGCTAGGCCATTCATAGCAGGAAAGTAGGCCAAACTAATGAGCTATTTAACTCAGTGTTTACAGTGCTATATATAGGGAGATGTGCAGTAATATGCAACCACTCTTCGACTAAATGTCTGCCTGCAAGGAGCCAGATCTACCTCAGGCGATGGTATCATTCCGGATGACATTTTGGCCGAACAGTCCATCAACACATGCATTTTTAATTCAGGAAAAACATTTGTGAAGTCAGTTCCACATTTTAAATGTTTAACTTTTCTATGATTGTCCTATCTAGAGTGGGAAAACATATATATATATATCTAAATTGTTTTTTCAATATACATTCCACAGGTAGTTTCAAAGTACCTAAAAAACGCCCCCTTAAACTAGCGGTCCTGATCCTCAGATATGTGGTTGGAAATAGAGTAGAGATGGCCTTGCTTCCTAATGTCCATATTTCTTCTTTCAATCTTTTATTGGTGGGGAATGTTGTCAATTGGTTTCGGTTCGAATTTTTTTTATCTGAGTGTGTTTCTCCTGGCCATGATCTGTAGGCCACTTGCCGCAAACTCCAATTTGTGCAACTGAATACAATCAAATCCATTTGTCCATTTGATAGATGTCCAACTGAAAGGCCCACCGGGGAAAACACAGGCATTTCTGGATTTATAAATGTGGGTGATTGGATATGGCTGATTGGATATTTAACCTGCTTCGTAAACTCACTGACGTTTTAGAGAAATGCTGATCATGAGCACAGTGAGTTTTTTTCTTATGTGTATGCTTAAAGCATTAAGGAACAAAGAACATGGCAGGAGGTAACCTTAAACTGGGTTTTCGCTTCTTCCCAGAATCGTTCTCCCTCTCTCTCTCACACACATAGACACCCGCAAATCTACATAGTTTTGCTGAGCTTTCTTCAATCTGGTTCTTGAACTGGCTTGTGGGTAGTTGCCCTCTCCCTTTTTGACCCAAGTGTTTTTTGTTTGCGTTGCCCCATTCTAAACCCTCCCAGCCAGTTGCCTGAAAATGAGGGAATAAGGGGCTCTGATGTTGATGGTGGTCCTGCTACTGATTTTCATGACAGCAGAACATTAATGGATCCTCCCTGTGGTCCCTTAACCATTTGAGTCCTCGCCTCTCCAACAGGAGAATTAAGGCAGATTTTCCGCTCGGTTTGGCTGTTGGGAACATGGAGCTCCAGTATTAAGTGTAACTGGAAATAGAGCTATTGGTGTGCAGAAAGCTCCAGTTCTTTGACGCTACAGACTCCTGTTAGACATTGGGCATCTCTCCAGGATTTATTTAAGGCCATGTCTTAGACCCCTCCAGAACGGGAAGCTTTTGAAAGGGGGCTGCAATGAGTGCCTTTTGTGAAGCATGTGGGATGTTTCTGAGATTGAGCGGTATGGCACATGACCATACTACAGTTTTGAATTAGCCTGCCCTCAAGTGAATGCAGTTCTCACCCTGTGAAATCTCTCTGTGTATATGAAGTTCCTTCATAAAGAGGTAGGATGCATTTTCTAACTTAGAAAGTGCTAGTTTGGTCCCTCCCACCTTAGCCTTTCTACTGCTCCCATATTTCTTTTGCCTTTTCGTGGACAGGACCTTCTTTTGTTTCCAAAGACCTGGTAATATTCAGATTAATCATGGGATTGCCTTCACAGCTTGCATTCCATCTCCTTTTCCTCCAGAGGAGGAGAGGGTGCATCTTCTTGATGTTAGTAAAGCAGTATTATTGTGTATGGGATGGATTTCGGCTTCCTAAAAGTGAGCATCCCTGGCTGCCACTTAGAGTAAAGGCAATCAAGGTTTATCAACCTTCCTCCTTCACTTTCAGTGGGCGGCTTGCTTCTACTTTAATAGATGGTCATTTCCTTTGAGCTGTTCCTTGTCCTCTCCGTTGCAAGAAAGGACTGCAAGAAGGGCAGTGAACTCATCGGCAGAGCCAGTGTTCTTCCCCTACTTAAGGTTGTGTGGTAGGCGTGTAGCCCTGCCTCTACACTTTCATTTCTCTTTAAAAGTAAAGGGCGTGGAGCAATTCAAAACCCACTTTCAAGGTGAGTTCGGCCCTCCAGTAAGTTGTGTTCCTCTGTATGCCTGTTAGTGTGTTTCTGCGGTGATTCAGCCATCGTTGTGTTGTTTCTTGTGGGGACTGATGTGTGCGTTGCTTTGGTATTCCTTCACGTGTCGCAGGCAGAGGGATCTACAAGCCTGGATTTGGGAGAAGAGTGCAGTGTGCATGCAGTCCTCGTGCAGTAGCCACCTCCACCGTCCCACCTTGCTACTCTCCCACCTGCATACTGACCCATTGACGGCCGGATTGGAAAGGCTGCCTGGGATGTGAAACCATGCTTCTATGCTGGTGTAGGACCTAACAAAAAAGTCAGGCAATACGGAAACCGGGCAAAAAAAGGGACACGTGCCCCATGTCTCGCTCTGCCGTGAGTGAATCAATCTGGAGGGGGGCTGCTTTCTCCTGCTGCCCATATCTTGTTGTAACCTGCGCAAAGGAGAAAACCCTCCATTGCAAAGGCTTGCAGTTACAAAGGGTTGCTTTCACCATATCTTTTAATTGACAAAGACGAGCTACAATCTTGTCTCTTTGCAATGTAACACTAAACGCAGTAGGAGCCTTTTGTTTAGATTGCAGATAAACTTGCATGCAATTCAAATAGCAGAGAAAATAGAAATCTGTACAGTATCCATTGCGTACCACGTGCCACATCTCACAAGGTCCACCCAAGAAGCAGTACTATCGGCATTGGCAAAACCAACAGGTCAAGCTTCAGAAATGTAGGTTACTTGTGTCCTGCTGTGCAGAGCAGACCTAAACAAACACCAAAATAACACTAACAATCTAATGCAGTACAAGAGTGAAAAGCGCATGAATATACCAAGCATCAGTGAAACAGAACATGCGATTAAAAGTGTCATTCACAAATCTCTCCTCCAACTTGGTTAGCTCTTCACCTGAATGGCTACTGCTGCAACATTGCTTCCAGCAAAACGCACTTGTTCTACATCATGGAGCTACTGACTGACACCAAGACTCTTCTCTGATATGTATATTCTAGAGATCTGACATTGAGCTAAAGCTCTCTCTAGCTAGAGCTAAGATAATCAGAGAATAGATTCATGGATGAACAGCCCAGGGGAACAAAAACAGATTGCAACACTGCCATGGACATATGTCTGATTGCTTGGCAATTTACCTACTTCACGTGCATTGGCAAAACCATGGGACCTTTAACCCCTTAACTGCTGATTTTAATCAAGTCTATGCAAAAAGTGCAAGCATACACGTCCTTAGCACTAGAGAAGACGAATAGAACATAAACTTTGTATTCCAAATCAGATCTTTCCAGTCCTGATGGTTCAACACTTTAATTTAAAGATTTGGGAATGGGAAGACGCCATTGACATAAGCATTGGCCTGTGTTGAGCAGCACTGACAACCACCACAACCCATCACAACCCATGTACTGTTCACCACCAGTTGATAGAGACAGGTATTTTATTTTATTTACGTGCATATGGTTGAAACAACATTTCACACGATAAAAACAAGATTTAAAAACATCAAGACACTTCTTAAGTGTAAAAATCACAATTAAATCGCAATAAATGACCAAATTACACACATTCTAACAATCGAATAAATAACATATTTCATTTTAGTGAAATTGATTAATACCAAAAATAGAAGCACCTCATTGCACATTTTCCTCCACAAATTAAAAATACTGAGCACTGTATCCATTGTATGAAGTGACAGTTGGCAGGGACAAGTGCTGCTGGATTTTTCTTTACTTGGATTGCTATTCTGTGACCTGTTTCAAATGGAATATTACACCTTGCTGACAATGCTGGAAACTTTGCTTCAAAGGAGTGTGGTTCACTTTAATTCTCCTGTGCATGCTGGGAACTCTGCGAGCCCCTCCTACCAACTTACTGCCACTGACTCAAAAACTCCAACTCAACCGAAGCGGAGCGAAGAGAGTCTAGTGACAGTTGGCAGGTGTAGCGTGGCGTGAGTGTTGGTCCAGCCGTCAATTTAGCAATTTAACAGTCTGCCGCCTGCTGGCTTGCCTGGCTTTCTGTTCGCCTTTTGAAAATCGCATCATCCTGACTCTGGCGGAAGGTGCACACGGACGGGAAATCAACTGTAAGTAACTTTCCTCACACTACTGCAGTATAAGAACCGCGCTGAACGGTCTACCGAGCTTTGTGTCTACTGTATTCGCCAGAGCTGTTACAGTGACAGAGAGACTGCAGGGCTTTGCCCTTTGATCTCTGTAGCTGTGAAGGAGTCCATTTAGCCCTGGATTTTCTGAGCACATTGTTGCACGTTTGTTTTTTGATAGTTTCTTCGGGACCTAGTGGCAATGAAGACTCGCCAGGTAAAAAAAGTGATTAATACTCAACTCACTATAGATGCTAACTCTGGCGCACATCTGGATATGGAGAAGTCTTCATTGAACCCGCCGATGGATACAAATTTAACACCCAACTCACGGCTAACAAGAGCATTGAACGCTGAAACTGCCTTTAAGCCAGTAAATGCAAATTAAATTACTAAATAGCTACAAAATGCAGACTCTTGAAAATCAAGCGAGATATTGTGTGTTGTTAAAGAAGGGGATGCAATAGCCAAAATTAATTCTCTACAACGAAATCTCACAATTGATACTGCTGCAACTTTAGCGTCTACAAATCAACGACGGTGAGCTGGATGAAGTTTTTTATAATGCCTGTGGATTCTGACCAAGTGGTGCATCATGGAACTTTTTCCATTCGGTCCATTTCAGATGACAATCCTACTTATACGCCGAAAGGAAATAGGACATCTTCAAAGTTGGAACTGGACCCCCTAGCCAATCCAACTACTGAAATTGACTTCAGCCTTATGGATTCTGCCAAAATGATGAACAATTCAGATCTTGCTGTACAATTGGTTAAAGATCTGTCAGTTCTTGCCGAAAAAATGTCCACTCAAAAGTGAAAGAGCTTGGCCACAATTCAACTCAAGCTGACTGAGCTTGAATGTAATATGTCAATGGACAGACATTTATCATTTGGCTCAGCTAATGAATCAGAATTGATTACTGATGTAAAAGCTGTCCACCCGCAACTAATGGATGATAAAAGTCCAGATAGGGAAAACATTATGTCATCACCTCCCTATAAAACATCAGAGACGAGACAAGACGCGAGGAATTCTATCTCTCAAAATCACCTAAATTCATCTGATTCGAGTAGTCTGTCCAATCCAAGTCTAGTAGATGCTAATTGGGAATCAGATCAAGCAAAGCCAAACCCAGCGCCTATGAACTTGGAGAGAGTTGACCTTTAGAGAATCATTTTAGCCTCTATTTCCCTCTTGTTGTCGCCTTTTCTAAAGCTATATGAAGCATTACATGAATCCATGAGAGACCAGTCCACTTTGATGCCCATGCTTCAATCCAAATTAACAACCCTGGGGTCCTTTGTAACCTGAGTTGAGACCTGTTTGGACAAAGAAGCTGAAGTGTCATTAATGTGACAAAACCGGTTGTCTGACTTAGCAAGGAGAGAATCCAATGATAATTCCATGCTAATGGAAGCAATATTAGAGGATTGTCGCTGGATGCGCGCCATGTGAAAAATGTATAAATTCAATGCTCTACCACAACAAGCTGTAGAACCATTGTTACCTTCAGATGAGCTCCTGCCTCCAGTAATTATCATTGATCTAACAATTCCAGCTCAAGTAAAAAATGTTGACAATAATATCTTCTCAATTTTTACAGACAAAGACCTGGCCAAAGGTAGACCTGATCAAGGCTTGATGATCAAAAAGTCTTTAAATAAAGACCAAAAGAAAAAGAAAAACCAGCCACCTCTGAAAAAGAAAACGTAAAGAGACAGGCTCTCCCGCATTCCTAATAAATCTACACATCCCACCTAAACTCATAGATGACCAACCTGCCAAGAAAGCACAGAAAGAATTAGTGCTGGTGGTCAAAACTTCATTGATCCCCAAGAGCAAAATAACAATGTTTCCTGATGGCCCATCTAGAAATGAGGTAACCATAGATGATCTGGATGATTCATCTGCTCTTAGTGATCTAGTAGAGTGCATAGAGCATGAAGCATAAGATGCACATTGGAACGACCTCTCTGAATCCGAATGGGCTGAAATTGAAAACCTTGCTGCCAAAATATCACAAGATTCCCCAAAAAAAAAGAAGCAAACCTTAAATCCTCCACTGATAATCCTTGTGCTGAAAAATGTACAATGCCTGGAGTATTCTTTACAATGGAGGAAAAGAGGGAAAAATTATCGACACAAAAAAATCAAAAACCCCCTTGAAGTGCCTGAATACGAACATAAGGTCTCGGCTTACCGGCAAAGATCAAAACAAAGAAGATCAAAAAATAAATCTGGAATGTATTGATAAAAGAAGAAAAGTCCCAATTTTGAACAGGCTAACAGTGATAAAGCTTTTCAACCACTTACCTAGTCTAAGATCTATATCTACTGATGATCTAAAGATAGTAGAATTTGTCTCGGAGAAATCGATGGACGAAGTAATTATACACTTGAATTCTTGGCAAATCAAGAAGCTAATCCTAGAGCAGACCGAGAATCTTTCACCACTGGGTAATGCCCTTCAAGACTTTTGTCAGTCTATTGTACAGAGGCCAAGATTTGAACAAAGATACAATCCACTTAAAGAATCTTGTGAATTCAAGAGTAGAGTTCACTCGAAAATTAATCGACATGAGTATCCACGGATTCATAATCCCAAAAGTAAGGGACTTGTTCATCAATCAAAAAAACAATCTTGGAAATCGCCAAACCAAAAATTTTAAAAATGTTAAATCTTCGCCCAGATCACGATGATAAACTAATGGCCAAGATCCGTTTTCCATCAGGTAATCCAAGAAACCAGATCTTCATGGAAAAACAAGATCTACGTAAAATTCACTTTATCGTGAGAAATAATGAAGATAAATCTGTAAGGAATTCAATCTCCAATGACAACCAATGGAATTGGCTTGCTGTAGCCCTAGCCGATCGAAAACTCCAATAGACTAAAAATGTCGTTCCACCCTCATGGACATGGGTAGCAAGTTGGAACACAAGAGGTTTTAAATCTCTATTTTCAGGCAAGAAACCGGACCTATTAAAATATGAGGTGATATGCATGCAAGAAACTTGGTTAAAATCTGCCCCGGCATGCAATAGATACAAAGCCTTGCTAAATCCAGCCGGCAAGGGCGAGATGGGGCGACCCTTCTCTGGTCTCTGAACTCTGATAAAAACAGACTCTGTCTACCAAGAAATACATCACAGATTTCCAAACCCTTATATTCAGATTTTACATCTTCAAAGACGAATCCAAAACGCTCTGGAAAAACTAATATTGTTGAATGTCTATTGGAGAGCTAACCAAAGAGATGAAAGTAATTTCCTCCAATCACTATGTGATGATATAGATCAAGTTACCATAGGCTTGAATGATGCCCTAGTGATTATCTGTGACAATTTTAATATGCACTTATTAGACAATAATGGCTATCCAAAAAAAGAGAATGATCCAACTGGGAATGCTCGTAAGTGGCATCAACAATTGGATGTAAAAGACTTACATATGTTTAATGATGACATAATGGGTGACATCCCTGGCCAGGCCACCTGGGGTAGAGGAGATACGAGATATTGTTTGAATGACTTCTTTGTATCAAGAAATCTAAAAAGGAGAGTCCACCTTCTGGAAGTCAAACCACAATGTATAAGCAATCATGATCTAATCGCAATAGCCTTTAACCTTGAAGGAAATAAACATCATCGTGAAACCATGGGTTCAATAGAAGTTTCTTGGGGACAAAATAGACTGAGAATAGGTAAAAGAGAAAGAGCAAAGATAGGGCATATTCTTAAACAATGCCCATGTGATGAGTTTAATCTGGTCGATTACACTTGAATCTTAAAAGACTTCTCTAAACCTTGTAAACAATATGAGGGCCACCATCAGAATCACTTTGACTTAAAAGTTTACAATGCAAAGAAAAAATTGCGAGCTGACATTTGAAGAATAAAAAAGTGTAAAGAGACCAGGTGGAAAGAACTAATCTGACTGAAGAAACAGACATATAAAAATTGGCTAATTGCTACATGATCACAATGTCTCCAATCAGAAGCCGAGATTATGTTAAAGGCGTTAGCCCAGAAAAGTACACATGATCTCTCGGAATTGCTAAGTAATGGTGGCTCATTTTGATCCGATAAAATGTTCGCAAAACATTAGTGAGAAGTCTTGGTGTGATCATTATACAAACCTATTCTCAGCACCTCAAGATACTTTTCCCAAGGAACCGGTAACATCTATGCGTAAGTGGAACATCAAAATTGACGTAGCTGACGTCGAAGACAGAATCAAGAAACTTAGCTCCTCGAGAGCAGGTGGCCCCGATGAGATATCTAACCAATTCCTCAAAAAAAAATCCAGAGGCATGGAGTAGAATCCTAATGCTAATCATAATCAAGTTTTAAGATCAAAGCAGATTCCAACAGCCTGGTGCAAAGCCATAATTGTTTCAAGTCATAAAAAAGAAGGACAGGAAGAATCTGCATAACTATCGTCCTATAGCATTTTTGGACTCTATGGGAAAGTTGTTTGCCACAATACTTTTGAGAGATCTATCCATATGGGTAAAGAATGCAGGAATCCTTAATCAACAACAAACAGGATTCACTAAAGGGATTGGAACATCATTAAACATCTTTACGCTAGGCATTCTGAAAGCCACAGCCTTAGAAAATAAGGCAAAAATATATATGGATTTCTTAGATCTAGAAAAAGTGTTTGATTGTGTAAATTATATTAAATTTTGGCTGAAACTAACCAAGTGGCACTGTCCAAGGGACCAAATCGAAGGAAACCGTGCTCTTTACTCTAATACTTCAGTACAGATCAGACTCTCGAATGCAGGCACACTCTTAAAGCAAATACCAACACAGCGAGGGTTGAAACAAGGATGCGCCCTTGCCGCATTCCTTTTTAGCCTATATATATATATCTGATCTAGGAATTCCTCAAGTTGAGGTTCGAGCATTTCCATCAAAAATAGATAGCAAAGCAATTGCTTGGATACTTTATGCTGATGATATAGTCTTCATTGATCTTACCACCGTAGGCCTGCAAAGACAATTAGATTGTTTTCAAAAATACCTTGAACTTAATTATATGATTCTAAATGTTCGGAAATAAAGAATTATACAATGTCATCTGGGCTAATTCCAAACTCTACGAAATTAAGCTGGTAGGCAAATGGTGTGCAACTAGAAGTTGTGGACATCATTTTATATCTTGGTGTGTTGATCAATAAAACAACAATGAGAGTGCTCATTATCAGGTGCTTTGACGAAAAGTGAAACGTCTAGCTGCCCAAGGATCCAAAATCCTCCGGGGATATGGAAGATTCTCCCTGATACATCTGGTGACATTTTACCATCAAAATGTTGCTGCCATATTGACATATGGTGCCAAAGGAATGCTTCACCTACCATGGGAAATCTGGCCACTCTTGGAAGGCCTTTTTTGGCGAACATGCTTACGTTTACCCAATGCCCTTAAGATAGCAGTAATTCGCGAAGAACTTAAATTGCAATCACTAGAGAGTATGGTGTTATGGAAATCTATCTTGCTATACAGAAAAAATAGGTTGGCAGAAATAAATTCTCCTCTAGAAATATTCTGCTTCCCAGAGAGATGTAATGATACCATCCTCCAACACCGGTGGTCCAAGATTGCGTTAATAATGAAACAGTGAGATTTAAGCGAAGAAGACCTACTCTTTAATCCTACGAAAATTTAAATAAAACGTATTGAACAAGACTGGATTGAAACTCTATGGTTGAGAAATCAAGATCCCAGAAGACCATCGCGAGAAACAGACAAGGAAGGATTAAATAACTTGATACTATATTTAAAAAGATTTCCATCTCCCATTTATCGAGACTTACTCCTACGAGTTAGACTTAATATTCTACCCACTAACGAGATCGCCTTGGAAAGGAAACAGATTTTGCAAAATGAAGCAACCTGTCGGTTCTGTAAAAAAAGAAGATCAGATTGAAACATTGTCGCACTGGGTGCTTGTTTGTCCAAACTTAATAGTTTTACGTTCACTCCATCTAAAGAAAATGGAAATGGTGGTTTCTATGGATCTTGATGAATCCTGGTGGGAATGGATGCTAATGGGAGAAAGCACTAGCCTCTTTCTTGAAATGCTTAAGTTTATTGAGGCAATTCTACAAAAACTAAAATCTGAAAACGAATCTATTCTAAGGTGGGAGATTATCAAATGTGCTGACTTAATCTAAATGAAATTGTGAGCCTATGGTTAATCCTCCTTTTGGCAAAATCGCAAACAATTACACTTTTGGACATCTTTTTAAGACAATTGTCTTCTTTTTAATGATGTGAAGAGAGATACAATGAAATATAAATGGTTAATTTAATTTGATTTGTAAAGCCGATTGATGGCTTGCTTATTTTGTATTAAACCAACAAACATTTTAAAAAATAACAAAATTCAAAAAATGGTATTCTCAGTCGAGGATCACCCAGACTAAGGGTTGAGTCTTGGTTTTACCAGCAACTATATGAGGAGTGCCGCAGCCATGACCAACAATGACTTGGCCACAAAAACTTGTCTCCAACTTTGATCAGATTGGTAATTGATAAAATTGGTATAAGCCTTTTGATAAGTATGGGTCAAAGATGTGCAATCTGTGAGAATGTGATGTGAGGTTTCTAAATGGAAATTGCACAACCTGCATAAACGTTCATCTCTAGGTATTCCCCTCCAAGCGCCAGTATTTATCAAGACTGGTAAGATCTCCAAACTTAAACAGAGAATGAAGCGTGTGAGTACAGGGTAATGGGGAGTAGTCAGGTACTTAGGCAGGAATTCCGCAAAGTCACCCTGCTGAGAATAACTTAAGTATTTCCATGTGCCAGCCAAGTGTGCTATAGATTGTATTCTATCACATAGCCTAGTTTTCTTGACATACCCACACAGATGGAAGTCTAGCTCTGACTCAGGGAGTACACTCACGCCAGTCTCAGCGAAGTGTTGGAGGGCAATATCTCTGAACCATACAATACGCGTACATCTCTGTGCATTGGGCAATAATCTGTCCAATCAAAGAGGGGCTCCGAGATGTTCCAAATCTTATACCGGCCCAGAATCGACAGACTGACACCTTCCAAAGCGAGATTAATGATTGGAGACCCAATTCGAGTCTAATTGCCTGGACTGGGACCGGCCCAGAAGGCCCAGTAAGGACTGCAGGATTCTTGCTTCCAACATTGTTAATCAAGACACAGCACTTTCTGGATATATTTCCAGGCCATACAATATAACTGGTATTACAGAAAGCTTATAGGCCTGCACTTTAGCCTCAATCAACCCCCCTTATGTTTGTCAATGACACGCCAAAGGGTGAACCATTTTTTCCAAGCCTTCAGCAAGACTTTTTTAGACAGGTAAGTGAAAGACAAGGGGCCTCATTATGGAGGCAGCCATGATACCGGGTTCCAGTACTAGGTTCCTCCAATGAGGACTTACCGGGCTATTCCAACCATGGAGGACTCGGTAGGTCCTCATTGGAAAAAAACATCCCCATTCCCGTTTTAGCCCCCATAGGGCTCAATGGGAATGGGGAGGGAGCTAATAACGGGCCTGTTAATAACGGGCCCGTTATTAGCTCCCTGGTCCCCTCGCAGCACCTGCTAAGGACGCCTGGTTTTACCAGGCGTCCTTACCGGGTCCCGCAAGGGAACCTCGGAATAGGGCATCCCTTAATGAAGGGTGCCAGTCCCGTACCGGCACCCTTCATTACGGGAGCGCTATGGCCGTAATGAGGGCCAAGGTGTTCCTAATATAAATACCCAAGAATTTATATTCATTAACCTGCTCAATAGGAAGGTCACAGAGCCTCCATGAGATGGAGGGCTGTCCATGAGCTTTTTTTCCAATGGACATGATTTTAGTTTTTTGGGCATATATCTGGAGCCCATTCACCCTAGTATACTGGCCCAACACATCCAGTGATTGTTGCAGGCCATTTGGTGTGCGATCCAAGATCACAGTATTGTCTGTATATACTGAGGAACTAATAGGGACATTACCAAACTGAAGCAGGGCATTCTTTACCATTGTCAAGGTAGGGGCAAAATCTGAGACATATAGGTTATAAAGTATGGGAGCAAGAACACATCCCTGTTTTAAGCCTTGATTAGTAGGTAGAGTGTCGGTTAAGTCTCCCTTTTTGGATAAGCGGACACTGACATAAGTTTCACTGTACAAAAGCTTAAGGAAATAAAGGATAGAAGGGTTGATATCCCACTGGGGAGCTTTTTCCCAAAATCTGCTTCGATTAACACTATTGAAAGCAGAACTATAATCTACAAAGCATACTTATAGAGTAAACTCCGGGGAACGCATTGTGTCCGAAATCAAAGTCTGCAGAGCCCAAGAGCCCAAATCGAGTGGGATGTACATATATATATATATGTAATTGGATATATATATATTTGGTAATTTATAACGCACTTATACCCAGAGGTTTCTGAGCGTGGACCCAGAGATCGAACCTGTGTTGCTCTGCATCATCTTTCTTCCAAGGCGAGTGCTTTGCCCCTGAGCTACACTTCTTCCTGAAACCCGGCTGAGTCCCTTTGTATCCACCCACTCTGTTAAGAACTCCAAAAGCAGGGCGAGAAAATCTTCAGACTGCTGTCTAACATAGCCAACAGTTTATGTTTCCCGGCACCTGTCGAGGACCCTTTTTTTGGATGGGAATAAGAATAGACTGTTGCCAAGACGTTGGAAATCTACTAGTCTCACAAATTTGGACAAACAGTTGTTTCAGGATATGAGCCCAAAGACTGGGATCACTCTTCATTGTCATATTGGATAAACCATCCAGGCCAACCTCTCTAGAAGATTTGACCTGCATTAAGGTCTTAACCAGGTTAGCCCTATGTATATGCTGCCATACCAGGGAACCCACCATCGTTTCATAACCAATGATTATAGGCAATACATCTTTATCCCAAAATAATGAGCCAACATGGCTGGCCCAGCCTTCTTTGGAGACACCAAATCTCAATCGTGGCCAATTCAGCACCACAGGTTCGAATCATATGCCAGAACTTACCAGAGTCCCCGGTCCTCATAAGCTGATTCACATATTTCCAGCCTGCACAGGCTTCACTAGATCGATAACTGCAAAGCCAAGATTTATACTGGCATTTCAGTTTGGAACAGTTGGTCCTCTTGGTAAGTTTATTCATATTTTGATTTCTCTTGATCCTTCGTAGTGCCACGTTCAGTTCCCTTTGTTTCTTGGTCACACCAACGTCAAAAAGATGCCCTCTCCCATTCACAAGGCCATTAATATGTGTAAGACTACGAGCAGATGGACTGTAGAGCCTTACAAAAATCTCTAGATCCCATTCACATTCGGTCAGTGGGTCCCTCCCCGAATTTTCCAAGGTGGCAAGAGCATTGTTTAACTAAGATGTATTGGCCACAGACAATCTCAAACGGTTACCCTGGGTGTTAACAGTCAGGTTAAAGGTTAGATTTTCCTTAGCCAGAGGTTTCGTAATCAAGCATACAAATTAAACAATAGCATGATCACTCATGTTAATCGGAACTATTGAGAGTTTCTTAATAGCAGGATTCAAAAAATGAAATCAATAAAGCTATTAGAAATTCCATTTGACCAGGTGGACATTTCATCCTCTTTGTTTGGCAGAACCGTGGACTACTCAAATTCAGCTAGAGCCCCACACCATCTTTCACCTCTGGGAGCCCCCGTCCCATAGGCCCGAATTTAAGAGCACCAGAATAGTCACGACAATCTGCATTAAAATTTCCAGTTACAACAATCCCTCCTTTTGGGTAGTGCAAGTGCCAAGGTCTGATAGTATCACACAAAATAGCAATCAGGCAAGAAGTTAAAGAAGAACCCAGAGGGTCATAGAGAGGAAGAACCAGGATTGGGCCTCTGCCAAATGCAGGGTTAATCAGTTCAGTGCACAACACATTGCTGTTCGTTTTGGTGGCTATCATTTTCTTCAAGTGCAAAGTATTCCTTGCCCAGTTACAAAGGCCCCCCTTAGGGTGGCCTACTTTTGGTATCGGCCAGAGGGAGAAGCATAACGTATAGCCATTGAGCGAAAAGGAGCAGTCAACCAAGTTTCTTGGAGTAAAAAAACATGGGCATTCTTCATTTTTCCAATGCCCTAACATTTTGGAGAAAGGACCGGTGCCCACGAGTATTGCAAGAGATGATCCAAAAAGGACGTTCACATGTACAATTTATTTTAAGTATTGTATTTATTTATCTTATTTATAGGCCAGTTGCTTTTCCCTATAAGTATAACCACCATAGGAGTTCACGAATAAAGGATTAGCTAGAAAACCAAGAGTCCTTCCTATGTTTTAATGACATATTGCACACATCATTTCACATGCTGTAGACACCATACATTTGATGTACATTACATCTAAGTGCAGCAGCTTGCTGCATGCCCAGTAATGATGACGGCACAACATGGCATTAACACTGAAGTGTCGTGATCACAGCTGAAATATAGCTTAATTGAACCTAGCTCATATATGTATGCATATATACAGCTATTAAAGGGTCATCTGTGGTCCTTGCCTTCCTGCGCTCACATACTTACTATCTGTATACCCACATCTGAACAGCTGTTCAGTTATCGATTTGCATCAGTACTCCCTCCCAACCCCCCTCCGCTGGGAAAGGTGCCCTCAACACTCCAAGATTGTACAAAACCCAGAAATTCCAGAAGAAATGTCCTAAGGGGCATCAAGGCCTCAGTAAGAAGAGAATCACCCTAGAGAAAATAGTGCAAATCGAGTTGCACAGAGAAGCAGTGCAAGAGGTACAGAGCGCTCATTGCTACGATGGGTGCTTAGAAGTAACAGTTATAAGAAACCTCCTAGAGTAAACAAAACAACATTGCTGGCACTGATACTTGTCATATAGAAGATCCAACGGGAGGCCTAGTTAATGGTTAATGGTTCACCCTCTAACTATGAGGCCTAGTTAATGGTTCAACCTCTAACTATGAGGCATTATCCTGTGTCCTTCTGCAGCCACCAGCTCGACCGTCTGCTGAATTCGCACTAGAAAAGGTTCTGAAAGTTAATACTCCACCATTTGGGTTGGCGGGTTGGCAGGGAGCTGCTTAGAGGATTGAACGAGGCAGTTACTATCAGTGTAATTGCCAGTCTCACTAGCATTTTCCATTCTGGATGATCCCAATGATAGCTCGGATATTGAGATCACCTAGGATATAGAACCACTTAATGAGTCTGCATATAGCAAAAAAACAGATCCAATGGTAGATCAACATTTATTGGAAGGCTCTGTCATTGAAGAGCAGGCAATGGAGGGACAGGGACTTATCTATGGCCGAAGGCTTGGAGAGCTTTGAATTAAGACTAGATAACCTCTCGGCCAGTATGTCAGCATCCCCCATAACATCCAGTCCCTTCAAGCTTCTTGGTTGTTCAAGTGAGAAGGAACAAACTGACGTTCCTTCAGGGCATGAAGGGATTGTCAGTAAGAACATGTAAACAAAGTGCATAAGGGAAGGGCTGGCAATCCCAAATAGTTCAGACAGTTTAGAAAGTCTGGACATTGGAGCATCTAATGGAGAAAGAGATCCAGGACCGGTTGTATGGGCAGATGCTCTAGCAACGGCAAAGGGCTCAGAGGTACAGGAAAGACAAAATATGTTGCACTTCCAAAGTAACACCATTCAGAGGGACCTCCTCTTACAGCAGTTAAGACTCAAGGTTGAGAATAAAGAACTGGATAATGTAGTTGTACATCTAAGAGATGAAAGGGTTCAAGGACAGATATTGTTAGAGAAAAGTCTGAACCTCCAGGAGGTCAATTAAGAAATGTAGTGCTATTAGAAAACAAGGCTGGATGTCTGCCTGGAAGGAACGAATGCACGGGCAATTCCACTATGGCTGAACATCCTACACAATCGCGGCTAAAATTGGGGCCTATGACAGAAGATAAAGTTGGACAAGAAGGAGATGGAACACAGTTAACTGTGTCCTGTTAAAAAAATAAACCTAGACCTGATGATTCTACAGCATTTGTACAACCACTGGCATCAGAGGTCTCTCGATGGACTAGTCTCAGCACGAAGAGTATCTGAGCCAATTTAAATAAAGCCTTATCCATTTAGTATCAGTGGCTGAGGCATCTGTGCCTTAAGGGCAAGCCAATATAGGCGTACAAGGCCCACTACATTGATGGAGAAGATGCATTCTCATCTGTACATTTAAAGATTGTTTTCATGGTAATAAGAACACCTATAGACTCATTCAGACAAAGGTCTTAACCAATAATTGTTGGTATTTGTGGATCTCTGACAAGGAACTGCAGCTTTTAAGAATAATATCAGTTTGTAAGTATGGTGGAGGGTGCAGCGTAAGAGTTTCCTTTGTCACCCGCCACATACACAATCTTGTTTGGAGCAAAAAAAAAATAATATCATAGCCGAGGCACGGTTAGAAATCTGTTTGAACAACATTTCCCACCTGCACTATGACTGGTACACCCCTGAAAAGACATACTTGCTATGGCATTAGGCCCATGGGCTTGCTCAAGACTGTTTCCACAGAAAGCGGGGCTGGACTTATCAATGAGCAACTTCTAGATTTAAACCAAACATCATTGGAGGCAGTTTTGAGAAATTCCAAAGCTTACATTCCATCAAAAGGAGCCAAGGAGAGGATATACGGGTTCACGAAGAACACACCCCTTGTGCAGGCCTAGCAAGAGAATCTGCCCCAGACACTATCCTGAAAGTGTTGTCATGGAATGCTGCTGATTTAGGAAAGACACTAAAGGATCCGGACTTTGTGAATTTTATTAGCCAGCGTGATAATGCTATGTTTCAGGAGACGTAGGAAATGACATCAATACCATAGTTTAATTTCAATGTATTCACCACCCAAGCACAATAAACAAAAGGTTTATAAATGGTTGAGGTCGAGCAATATATACACGGCAAAACCAAAAGTGTAAAGTTGTGGACACCTCCCTTTCTACCCCAACACTTTTGTCAGTGGAAATAACCACAGAGATAGGGGACTGAAGGCAAGCAAGGCATTTTTATGATTCTCATCATGGCCCAGGTCAGGGAGAACCCTTGATCTGCCTTGTATATGCCATGAGTTCTAGCGAGTAAATTCAATCTTGTTCTAATAAAAGTGCACATCTTGTGGGCATGGTGGGGGGTTAACATAAAACTTGGGGACTGCTCAATCGAACACCAGTTAAACAAAGAGGAACACCTAGCCTGCAGCATCCCACTCCCAATCATGACAGACGAGAACTCTAATTATGTGGACAGAACCTTTTGTTCTAGCTTGCTAGAACTAGGCATGCACTCATTACATGGAAGATTCCTCTTAGATATAATGGGGATATTCACTTTTTGCAATACGAGGTCAAGATCGACTATCAACAGTTTTTTGGTAGAGGTAGGAAGTTGGTCACAGGTGAAAGATTTTGAAATCAAACGTGGAAGACTATCTGACAGAGAAGCACTATGTTCTGGGTCATGAGTGATCATTACCCATTGATCCTAACCGTGCGTATTGATGGCAATCAATTAGGAAGCTGGCCCTCAAAATTGTCAAGCAAACAGTTCTCTATTCGCAAGGTATTAAATTAAAGTAATTCACACACCTTGAGGGCCAAAGTACTTGTTTTAAATGTGACAACTTCAGGCAAAATAATATTATCTGCATTGGGAGATGAATTGTTGTCAGCATCTAGCGCTTTCACTGTATATAGGAGAAATACTAGCCATCGAGAAAGAAAAGCGGCTTGGTTTAACCACAACTGCGGGTGGGCAACAAATATTCTTTTGGACTCGTTAGAAAACTGGTAAGTGATACGTTGCATATAGTGTGGGTCCGATATAACTTTAAAAGCTCTATTAAGGAGGGGAAAAGAGAAATGCAACTGGAAGGATCTCCATGTTGGAATAGGACGCTGTATCAAACAATCCAAAAGAGTTCTGGCTGGTACCTACAAAAGGTCTGAATGTCTGCAGTGGTCTCACTTCGTTTGGAAGAATGCATTGTGTACTTACCCTAGGATGCTTTGCCCACCCAAGCAAACGGGAAGGCTGCTGGTCTAGATGCTGTTTCGAACAAACTGTTTACACATGAAGCAAAGATTAAGTCTGCAATCTTCATTGTAGCATTTAATGCTACGCTCGTTTCTGTGCATCTCCACCCAGCTCAAAGGAGGCAATTATCAACCCTTTTCTCAAGGAGGGAGATAGAAAGGATCTGAACTGTTATCCTGCCATTTCGCTCCTCAATTCATCAGTAAAATGGGTTAGAAGGGTTTTGCACAACAGAATAATGGATTGGGCCAGAGAGTATAACATTAAGTTCATGCACAGTTCCACTCAGGGATTTATTGGGTTTAATGGACCTTGATTCCACATTCAATTGCATTCATTGGACCAAGCTGTGGGGTACTTGGTGAGACTTGAGAATGCCTACCTCATTATCGCTCAAAACAATGGAGCGTTTTTGCTAGAGTACGGTATGGTCGCGGGGGAGAGGGGGCTTATCTCAAAATGTCCATCTAAAAGGGAGCAAGGTAGTGATGATGTGCAGTGCCTGTTAGGAAGAATTCTCAAGAATGGCTAATTTCCCTTACCTACTGAGTCCCTCAGCAGCTTTGCTGGATTTCTAGGATTTTTTTTTCACCTAGTAAAAGTGTGAGCCCTTTTTCCCCACTCTTACATGTGTTTTGCTGTGTGTGTTTAACATTTTCTTGTGTTCATAGACTGTGGAGCCTCACCTACTCCATAGGCATCATCTTTTTAATGTGTGTTACACAGCACCTTCAGTGCAGTGACACAGGGTTGTCTTTTAGACCTCCCAACTCAGACTTCATTTTCTGGGACTGTCTCCCAGAACATTTAAAGTTGCCATTAACTTTATTAGTCTTTTAAAAATCCACAGATCCAGTACACCCTAATTTACATGGAGTACTGGAAAGGGTTAATACTTATCCCTTTTTGTCTGTTTCTCTTGGAGCATTGTTTCGCTCCCTTTTCATCAAGACTTGGCTGGTGGCAGTGGTAACTACCCGACTTTTCCTACTGCGGTTATCTTAATTACCTTGGTATTGTTTTAGGCTATCTTGGTAGCCTTGAACTTAAACCCGCTAGACCATGTAGGTTTTGATACGGTTCCGGCTGGGTTTATTTGCCGTTTCTTTTAGAAAATGTCTTTCTCTTGTTTTACTCTGCACGCCAAATCCGGTTTGGTTCCTTTGTTCACCGTCTTTTCGCGGGCTTCTCCACAGAAGCCCTCCTTAGGTGCCTGAAATTCTGGGTAGGCAGGATGTGAGGGAGGGTTTTTAGGACCCCTGCCATGTGTTCCCTTGGTAACCCAAGTCACACTCATGTTTGATTGGCTAGGTGACTGTCCCAGCCAGGATTGACAGCCAGGCTGTATGAATGGGGGAAAACTGCATAAAAAACAGGTCACTGGGATTGGAAAGGCAGAGTCGCCACTGGAACGAAAGACCCGACAAGGAGCTGAAAGAAGAGGACCCCTACAATGACTGAACCGCCCGGTGAAGCCCTGCTGCAGGTTCGAATCTTCAAGCTCAAACAACAGAGAAGATCCACCAGGAATCTTCTTCCACTGAGCTGGTGGGACCAACCAGTTCGCCCAAACTGCAAGCCAGGACTCCCTCCTCTGGTCGAATTTGCTGTACAGAGCTACAGTGAATCGGATAGCCAGGAAGGTCGGACCCTGCTTGGGTTTTAAGGAGCGCACTTTTATTTGTTGCTTTGCTCTGCTGCTGGTTTCTTCCCTGGGAAGTACAGGACCCTCCAGTCTTCCTACTTCATGTCAGTCCGACAGTCGCTTCAGGAACCGTGAGCCTGCAGGAACTGCCAGGAACGTCCGCTTCAGCTACAGCTTCTTCTCCATTTAAAGGTACTGTGCAAATCCGGTTGTTCGTTTCGTCCAGCCACGGTGAAAGTGGGTGAAACCTTTCGCCAATCCGAGGGCTTGTCCTTCTCTACTCTTTAAACTAACTTTTCTGCCGGCCAACTTCGTCCGGAACCATTGGCAAAGATTTAACCACAAACTACTCTGAACTATGTGATCTCGAGCAAAAGACTTTTGTCCTATTGACTTTGGCCCTAAGCCTTTTTGATTTGATTCCATCACTGTAGTTCCTCTTTCTAGATTGCCCTGCTTACTTACCTGTTGGTGCTGCTCAATTTTTACCTAACTTTGTCTTTCCCTCCCTTTTTAAATTACTGGAGTGCCACTTTGCTCATACTTCATTTTGAGTTTAACTTGTCCAGGTGTATTAAGAGTGTGATTTTTCAACTGCTTTAGTGAGATGTTATAGAACTGATGTGTAAATAAATGTATATTCTTTTACTCAGAAACCTTTAGTCAGTGTTTGAATCATAGTAATTGCTGTCCTTTGTGTAACTAATGATACTGCTCATTTGCTCTTGAGATAAGTCTGGCTGCTCAGCCATCGCTACCACTTTACTGTGTGGTACAGGCTTGTACCAAAGGTGAATTTGTACTGTCACTTGTAGTCTTAATTGTGTGTGGTGTACCCAAAGGGTACTGCATATAATTCTGCCTAACAGTGCCCCCCGCCCTTTTCAATTTATACATCATGGCATACACAGACTTAGAAGAATATATGAATTAGAGAGACCTCAGATTAAATGGAGCAAAATAAAAGGTAATGTGTGTGGGTAAGCCTAGAGGCTCACTGTGCTAAGTGATGGTTCTGTCTTAATTAAACAAAAACAAATTCCTTGTGGTACTTTACTCATGGTAAGTACTTCAAATCAAACTTCACTCACCACTCCCCACATTCCTCTTCACTACCACCACCACCCCAGACGATGGGGTAAAAATGAATGTAATCAAGTGAACTTGTCAAGGGTGGAAGACTAACTCCATTTCCTGCTGTTTCATTAAAATGCTGCCATTATAAGAAGGACATTCCTATTTCCCTCCTTCAGAAAATAGGGGATCAGGCATGTTTAAGACGCATTGGGGGTCATTATGACCCTGGCGGTAGCGTGTCTGTAATAATAAAAAAAAAATGTCAGCGTCCAGGAATGGGCAATTACCAGGTCATTACGGCTTCGCCAGACCCGGTAATCGGCCATTCCTGGGTACCGGAAAAAAATGCTCCCCATATGTGCTCAATGGGAATGGGGAGGTTGGATGCCCCGGCACAGTTTATAACAGTGCCGGTGCATCCGACATGGGCTGCGAGTGGGTGCCGTTCCACCCACCAGGTAGCACCAGGCGGGCGGGAGGGAGCCCACCCACAGAACTCATGGTTTGCTGGTCCGGGAACTACGGTACCGGCAAGTTTACCGGTACCGTAGTTCCAGGACCGTCAAATTTATAATGATGTCCACTGTGCTTCATTGTTGGATTGCAGGTCATATATTCCGCTTGGATGTTTTTTCCTTTTGTTGAGCAAGACTGAACAGAAGTCTTTTAGAAATTGCCTTCATTTAAATGTAATATTTTATTTTTTAGTTTGATGCATGGGTTTTAACTTTTTATTGGCATTTTTTTTTAAATATGTAATCCACACAGTTTTAATATAAATGAAATGAATGACGACGTATGCTAACGTGTGTATGTTGTGTATCTTTAATGGAATTGGTTTAATTTCCTAAAACACTGCAATGGAATGTTTTAATGTGAAATTCGGATCAGCAGAATGTAAGCAAGTCAACCTAGTTGTAAACCACTTTTTTAATATAGTTGTTGCAATAATGATGAAGGATGGAGAACCCCCTTAGAAAAGAACAAAATAAACACAGAATTATCCTCAAGACCACAAGGAGACACATCATGGAATACAAAATAGTGTATCCCTAAAGAATGCCCAGACAATGGCAGAAACACATCCAGCTTAGAAATACCATACATGATGTGCAATTCAACTGTGAAGCGATGTTTCAGCCAGGAACAGTCACTGCTCAATGCACATTTAATGAAGACTGGTTTAGAGAAGAATTATTGAGCTCCAAATGAAGTGTGATTGATGGATGAGTTGGTAAGGATTAAAGTAGAGGTTAGGTCATGATTGATAATATGAAAATATATTGACATCATATTGACATCAATGGGCTAACACAAGTTTTGATCATTCTCGATACATTAACAGTCAAACTAAAGATATGATACAGTAGGCACAACTTTGAGCCCATTAGTAGCAAGGCAATTGCATCAGAAATTACAGGAGAGACTCACACCCTGACACAGCCCTATCCCTTCTCTACTCTTCTATTTACGATACTCTTTATGCTCTTGCCCCTGTCATGAGGATCCATCTGAAGTCCAAAGCTAAGTGTAATTATTGGTATGACTCTGACCTCGCTACACTTAAACGTAAGTGTAGGGCGGCTGAGAGGAAATGGAGGGCTTCTTGTTCATCCTCTGACAAACTGGCCTGTCGCCTGCTTCTAAGGCAATACCGCCTCTCTGTCCTCACCAAGAAGAGAGTCCACATTCAAGCCCGTGTCTCGGCGACATCTAACAACTCGGCCGAACTCTTTAAAATCTGCAAGGAGCTGGCCAACCCAGCTGCAGTCTCTACCCCTCCTGTTACCACCCAGGCTCTTTGCAATGCCTTTGCCTCTCACTTTATCTCAACAACCCAGGACACCCTATCCACCCTCTCCTCCACTACCCCTCCTCCCCCTCTCCATATATGCTCGCTGATACTCCCTCAGCCTCCCCCCCACCCCCTTCTCATCCTTTCCTCTTTTCTCCCCCAATGAGGTTGCCAGACAAGTCCGATCTATGAAAGCCTCGTCAAAACAAGTTTATCCCTGTTCCTCTAACACCATCAAGGACCACATTGACACAACCGCTCTGGCCCTTGCCGACTTTTGCAACCACTCGTTTGCCTCAGGATCCTTCCCCTCCACTCTGAAGTACTCCCTTGTGCATCCTCATCTTAAGAAACCCACAGCTGATCCTTTCTGTCCAGCTAACTATCACCCAATTTTCATTACTCCCTTTCTGGGCAAACTCCTGTAAAAGTTGGCCATCTCCCAGCTAAACCTCAACTCCGATTCTATTGGCTATCTCCATGATCATCAGTCTGGCTTCAGAGCTGTCAGAAGCACGGAAACTGCTCTCCTGAACATCCGTGAAGATCTGCTCTCTAACCTTGACTCTAACATTCCGTCTGTCCTCATCCTACTCGATCTCTCTTCTGCCTTCGACACGGCCAACCATACCATCCTGCTCAACCGTCTCAGCGATAACCTGGGTATCACTGATCATGCTCTGGCCTGGCTGACCTCTTTTCTCTCGGATCGACCATCCCAGGTCCAACTTGGGTCCTTCCTATCATCTATCTTCCTCTCTACCTGTGGTGTTCCCCAGGGATCTAACCTCTCGCAATGGCTTTACAACCAATACCTGGCAACTCTCGCCCACTGCATTGCCATTTTCTGCTCACATTTCCAGTGCTCCGCTGACAACACTCAACTCATTTTCAGGCTGCCCTCAGCCCCCGCCTCTCCCTCTCTCATTTCTGATTGTCTAACTGCCATTCAAGATTGGTGTGCCGCCAATGATCTTTGTCTGAATGCCAGCAAGACAGAGATCCTCCTCATTAGCACACCTTCACCATCCTTTCCTCTCACTCCCTGGCCGGCCTCCCTTGGCCCTCCTCCTACCCCAACCTGCTAGGCTAAGAACCTAGTCATCCTAAGAACCTAAGATCACACAAATGGAGCAAGCAGCTTGCACCAGGGTGATGTTGCTTGCCTTACTTGGTTGCTAACACCATAGATGCTTAATGCACATTGAACTGTGTCTGCCCACACTCTTGAATACAGTTATGGTTTTTACACTTTCAGAAGATTTGAAGATGCTTTAAAGTGCCAATAAGCAGCCCAAGGCAACATGCTAGCCTTGCGAAACGTATGTAAGGTCAATCAGTAATGAAGCCCTTGTTTCTACTGCACTCCCTCGTACACGCTTCCATATCCTTTGAACTTGTCCTCAAGGAAGTGAAAAAGCATCCAAGTGGGATATTTGTCCTTCAATCCAAAAGAACGAACCACAAGGGCTCGAGAGGGGTCTCTAACTCCTATTAAAATGATGAATGTCCCCTGCGTCCCTAACAGCATTCACTCCTTCGCTCTTACCTGCTTTCTGCCTCATGACAGCAGTTCATGTGCCCTTGACCCGCAGCTGCCTTCCAAACAATACACGGTTGAGCCTTCCCTAGTAGGCACCTGTGTTGGTTTTGGGGAAAACATACCTGCAGTTTTCCACCCAGATAACTTGCCAGACTACCCCATAAGGCTTCTGCCCCAACCTGGTGTGGAATCCATGTGCCTTTCTTCTGTCTTTATATCAATTCATCCACATGAAATCCCCTCCCGCAACCCCCGCTTCATACCTGTTCCTCCTCCCGCCTCCCAGCCCGCCCATCACCCTCTGATTGGCCCATTGGCCGTGTTGTGGGAAGTGTAGCTTCCGTAGCCGCACTGAGGCCTCCATTTGGAATTTCATCCAGCCCGGTGAGTGTTGGCCCCAGTAATCCTCATATTTGAGACTTGTTTTGGCCTTGTATTGCTCCTTGCCCCCACTCTTGCCTGTTTGCCCGTGAAATCCCCTCCTGCAAGCCCCGCTTCATAGCTGTTCCTCCTCCCGCCTCTCATCCCGTCCATCGCGCTCTGTTTGGCCCATTGGCCGTGTTGTGGGAAGTGTAGCTTCCGTAGCCACACCGAGTCCTCCATTCGGAATTTCATCCAGCCCGGCGATTTTTGGCCCCTGTATTCCTCATATTTGGGACTTGTTTTGGCCTTTTAGTGCCCCTTGCCCCCACTCTTGCCTTTTTGCCGGTGAAATCCCCTCCCGCAACCCCTGCTTCATAGCTGTTCCTCCTCCCGCCTCCCATCCCACCCATCGCGCTCCGATTGGCCCATTGGCCGTGTTGTGTGAACTGTAGCTTTCGTAGCCGCACCGATGCCTCCATTTGGAATTTCATCCAGCCCGGTGAGTGTTGGCCCCTGTAATCCTCATATTTGGGACTTCTTTTGGCCTTTTAGTGCTCCTTGCCCCCACTCTTACCTGTTTGCCCATGAAATCCCTCCCGCAACCCCGGCTTCATAGCTGTTCCTCCTCCCGCCTCCCATCCCGCCCATCGCGCTCTGATTGGCCCATTGGCCGTGTTGTGGGAAGTGTAGCTTCCGTAGCCACACCGAGTCCTCCATTCGGAATTTCATCCAGCCCGGTGATTGTTGGCCCCTGTAATCCTCATATTTGGGACTTGTTTTGGCCTTTTAGTGCCCCTTGCCCCCACTCTTGCCTTTTTGCCCGTGAAATACCCTCCCGCAACCCCCGCTTCATAGCTGTTCCTCCTCCCGCCTCCCATCCCACCCATCGCGCTCCGATTGGCCCATTGGCCGTGTTGTGTGAACTGTAGCTTTCGTAGCCGCACCGATGCCTCCATTTGGAATTTCATCCAGCCCGGTGAGTGTTGGCCCCTGTAATCCTCATATTTGGGACTTGTTTTGGCCTTTTAGTGCTCCTTGCCCCCACTCTTGCCTGTTTGCCCATGAAATCCCTCCTGCAACCCCCGCTTCAAAGCTGGTCCTCCTCCCGCCTCCCATCCCGCCCATTGCGCTCTGATTGGCCCATTGGCCGTGTTGTGGGAAGTGTAGCTTCCGTAGCTGCACCGAGGCCTCCATTTGGAATTTCATCCAGCCCGGTGAGTTTTGGCTACTGTAATCCTCAAATTTGGGACTTGTTTTGGCCTTTTAGTGCTCCTGGCCCCCACTCTTGCCTGTTTGCCCGTGAAATCCCTCCCGCAACCCCCGCTTCATAGCTGTTCCTCCTCCCACCTCCCATCCCGCCCATCGCGCTCCGATTGGCCCATTGGCCGTGTTATGGGAAGTGTAGCTTCCGTAGCCGCACCGAGGCCTCCATTTGGAATTTCATCCAGCCCAGTGAGTGTTGGCCCCTGTAATCCTCATATTTGGGACTTGTTTTGGCCTTTTAGTGCCCCTTACCCCCACTCTTGCCTGTTTGCCTGTGAAATCCCCCCCCGCAACCCCCGCTTCAAAGCTGTTCCTCCTCCCGCCTCCCATCCCACCCATTGCGCTCTGACTGGTCCACATGAGAAGATTCCCCTCCATTACCAGTTCTCCCAGGGCAGCCCTCTGGCCGGCAGCCCATCAGCTAAGGACCAGAGGCAAAGGACGGCTCCTACAGAGACGGCTCCAAATCGTATCTGCCGATATCCGCAGGAGAAGCAAGAAGCCAACTACAAGAAAGTGTGGCAAGGGCAGGGACAGAAGCAATTACTTCACACCTTACTACCCTACTACCCAACCCTAGAAGCTAAACTGCTGTAATAATCACCATTGCATTTAGAAAACCCTCCTAACAGTATTGCTGTGATATTGTTGCTTTGAGAAAGTGTGCAGAATAGCACATCTGTGTTATAGTTGTGCATTGAAAAGGGAATTCACCGTAGATTTTAGAATTGTGCCTAATAGCGTGCCCTGGTTGATTTTAGAAGGGTGCCTAATAGCCTCTCTGTGTAAAGTTGAATCTAGAAGTGTGCCCAACAGTGTACCGTGCCCAACAGCGTACCTTGCTTGCATTTAGAAGTGTGCCCAATAGCCCAATAGCGTGCCCTGGTTGAATTTAGAATATGCCTAATAGCCTCTCTCTGTAAAGTTGAATTTAGAAGTGTGCCCAATAGCATGCCTTGCTTGCACTTAGAAATGTGCCCAATAGCGTGCCCTGGTTGAATTTAGAAGTGTGCATAATAGCCTCTCTGCGCAAAAGATGAATTTGGAAGTGTGCCTAAATATCCCCTCTGTGCAAAGTTGAATTAAAATCTATGCCTAATATCCTCTCTGTGTAAAGTTGAATTTAGAAGTGTGCCTAATAGCCTCTCTGTGTAAAGTTGAATCTAGAAGTGTGCCTAAATATCCCCTCTGTGCAAAGTTGAAATTAGATCTATGCCTAATATCCTCTCCGTGTAAAGTTGAATTTAGAAGTGTGCCCAACAGCGTACTGTGCCCAACAGCATACCTTGCTTGCATTAGAAGTGTGCCCAATAGCCCAATAGTGTGCCCTGGTTGAATTTAGAAGCGTGCCTGATATCCCCTCTGTGCAAAGTTGCTTTTAGAAATGTGCCCTACAGCGTGCCCTGTTTGAATTTAGAAGTGTGCCTAATAGCCTCTCTGTGCAAAGTTGAATTTAGAATATGCCTAATATCCTTTCTGCGTAAAGTTGAATTTAGAAGTGTGCCCAATAGCGTACCCTGGTTGAATCTAGAAGTGTGCCCAACAGCGTACCTTGTTTGCATTTAGAAGTGTGCCCAAGAATTTAGATTTGTGCCTAATAGCCTCTCTGTGTAAAGTTGAAATTAGAAGTGTGCCCAATAACGTGCTCTGGTTGAATCTAGAAGCGTGCCCAACAGCATACCTTGCTTGCATTTAGAAGAGTGCCCAAGAATTTAGATTTGTGCGTAATAGCCTCTCTGTGTAAAGTTGAATTTAGAAGTGTGCCCAATAGCGTACCTTGCTTGCATTTAGAAATGTTCCCAATAGCCTGCCCTGGTTGAATTTAGAAGTGTGCATAATAGCCTCTCTGTGCAAAACTTGAATTTGGAAGTGTGCCTAAATATCCCCTATGTGCAAAGTTGAATTTAGATCTATGCCTAATATCCTCTCTGTGTAAAGTTGAAGTTAGAACTGTGCCTAATATCCTCTCTGTGTAAAGTTGAATTTAGAAGTGTGCTTAATAGCCTCTCAGTGTAAAGCTGAATTTAGAAGTGTGCCTAATAGCCTCTCAGTGCAAAACTTGAATTTGGAAGTGTGCCTAAATATCCCCTCTGTGCAAAGTTGAATTTAGATCTATGTCTAATATCCTCTCTGTGCAAAGTTGAATCTAGAATTGTGCCTAATATCCTCTCTGTGTAAAGCTTAATTTAGAAGTGTGCCGAATAGCGTGCCCTGGTTGAATTTAGAAGTGTGTCCAATAGCGTGCCCTCGTAGAACTTAGAAGTGTGTCTAATAGCCTCTCTGTGTAAAGTTGAACTTAGAATTATGCCTAATATCCTCTCTGTGTAAAGTTGGAAATTAAAAGGGTGCCTAATTATCCCCTCTGTGCAATGTTGCTTTTAGAAATGAGCCCAATAGCGTGTCCTGGCTGCATTTAGAAGTGTGCCCAATAGCGTGCCCTGGTTGAATTTAGATCCGTGCCTAATATCGTCTCAGTGTAAAGTAGAATTTAGAACTGTGCCTAATAGCGTGCCCTGGTTGAATTTAGTTGTGTGCCCAATAACAAGCCCAGGTTGAATCTAGAAGTGTGCCCAATAGCGTGCCCTCGTTCAATTTAGAAGTGTGTGCCTAAGGGCCTCTCTGTGTAAAGTTGAATTTAGAATTGTGCCTAATAGCATGCCCTGGCTGCATTTAGAAGTGTGCCCAATAGCGTGCCATGGTTGAATTTAGATTTGTGCCTAATATCCTCTCTGTGTAAAGCCTAATTCAGAAGTGTGCCCAATAGTGTGCTGTGGTTGAATTTAGATCCGTGCCTAATATCCTCTCTGTGTAAAGTAGAATTTAGAATTGTGCCTAATAGCGTGCACTGGCTGAATTTAGAAGTGTGCCCAATAGCGTGCCCTGGTTGAATTTAGATTTGTACCTAATAACCTCTCTGTGCAAAGTTTAATTCAGAAGTGTGTCTAATAGCGTGTCCTGGTTGAATTTAGAAGTGTGCCTAAATATCCCCTCTGTGCAAAATCGAACTTAGAAGTGTGCCTAATATCATCTCTGTGCAAAGTTGAATTTAGAAGTGTGCCTAATAGCGTGGCTGGGTTGAATTTAGAAGTGTGGCCAATAGCGTGCCCTGGTTGAATTTAGAATTGTGCCTAATATCCTCTCTGTGTAAAGTTGAATTAAGAAGTGAGCCTAATAGTCTCTCTGTGCAAAACTTGAATCTAGAGGTGTGCCCAAATATCCCCTCTGTGCAACGTTGAATTTATAAGTGTCCCTAATATCCTTTCTGTACAAAGCTAAATTTAGAAGTGGACCTAATAGCGCACATTGCCCGAATTTAGAAATGCGCCTAATAACGTGTCCTGGTTGAATTTAGAAGTGTCCCTAATATCCTTTGTGTACAAATTGAACCTAGAAGTGTGCCTAATAGCTCTGTGTGCATAATATCCCTCTCTGTGCAAAAGTGTGCCTATTAACCTTGAGTTATTAGTTGAATATAGAATGCATCCCCAATATCCGCTCTGTACAAAACTCAGATCTAGAAGTGTGCCTAACATCCCCCCTTGCTTGAACCTAGAAGTGTGCCTAATAGCACGCCCTCAAAGAATCGAGTACTGCATTTAGAAAGTCCTTCTAAATTGCACTTAAAAGTTCACCTAAAAGTATACCTATGGCATTGTTACATAAAAAATTCTCCCTAATAGCTTACCTGTATTCCTGGTTGCTAGAAGAAAGTCTACCCAACTGTGTAACTGTGCAGTAGTGCAACTAAATAGGCCGCCTAACAGCATATCCTAGTTAGAATTAGTACATTAAAACCTAGAATAAGTGAATAATATCACCCTGCTTAGTGGAACCCAGAAACAAAGAATAATCTCACCCAGCGATATAGCCAACTTATAACTCCAAATATAAAGTGTAATTTGCATCTGAACATATACCTAATAGCAGAAACTAACCATGAGTGCACCCAATCTACCAAGGTCTACCGGAAACGACCACCGTGGACCGCCTCCGCCCTCCGGCCAGCACTCCCTCCCAGCCCCCCCTCCCCAAATCATCCCACTCTCCACCTCATCCCCTACCCATCCCCTTTCCAAACACAAGGCCAGAGGGGCAAGATGGCGAGCCAACCACCCTAAGACCACTGCTCCTCCGAACCTCCCCACCGATCAGCCTACTTTGATCATACCCACCCCCCTCACTAACATGCTGGTCACACCCTGGCCAGAAATCATGCAACCCCCGCTTTTACCACAAACCCCCACCATCATTCCCCCTCGACCACACCCCTTCCCCTTCCTAAAAACCACACGCCTGGCCCTAGCAAGAACAGAAGCCTCATCCATCTCCCCCTCTGACCCCCCTACCATCTTGCACACACCAATCGCAACAAAGACACTAAAGAAGAAACGTACCTGGTCCCCCTCATTCTCTCAGCACTCATCGCCTCCCCTATCTCGACCCACCACGTCATTCCCCCAATCACCACCATCCCCCCTTGCATCACCCTTCCTGAAACCCCTCTCCCTCGATTTCTCACCAACCGCAACTGAAACTCCCAACCCCCCACCGTCAGATACCCCGTGCCAAACCCAATCACCCGAACACACGCATCCATCCACTCCCACCCGAAACCCGCCAACTTTTCTGCTCGCCCACTTTTCCCATCGATCATCAACCACCCCACCCCTCTCCACTTTCCACCCTCTCCCCTCCCACCTCCTATTGCTGCAGCTCCGACACCATCCTCACCTACCGAAATGATTTGCATCCTATTTAATGCCCGATCCGATCTTGACCTCCTCGCCTCTGACAAACCAGACCTGGTTTTCATCACCGAAACTTGGTTCTCTGACAGCTTTGCCCCCATCGCCAACGAAGCCTTCCCCCCGACTACTCCCTTATCCCACTGAACCATCCCTCTAGAGGAGGGGGAATAGCATTTGTCTACAAGTCTCACTTCCACGCCTCAAACATCGACAACCAACCTTCCATTCCTTCCTGCGAATCCCTCTTCGTTAAACTATCCCTTTCCCCGTCATCCTCAAACAGCTTCCTAATAATCTACAGACCCCCTGGCTATGATAGACAATTCTCAAACAATCTCTGCGACTCTATTGCCACCCTTCAACTAAACCATCCCAACCTCACCCTTCTAGGAGACTTTATCATATGGCTCGACATCCCCACAATCCCTATGACACGGAACTGAAACCACCCTAACTTCAATCTGGGATGACCTTAAAATCACGGCAGACTCCGCGGGATGCGCCGCATTAATCCTTCTCGACCTATCCGCCGCCTTCGACACAATCAATCACTCAATCCTCCTTGACCGCCTCCACTCCCTAGGAATTCGTGGAACTGCTCTCAAATTGATAACTTTGTTCCTCAAAGATAGGTACCAAATAACGCAACTCTCCACCTATTCCTCCCAATCCCGACCGGTCGATACGGGAGTTCCACAAGGTGCATGCCTATCTGCCCTCCTGTTCAATCTCTACTTAATCACCCTCCCACCGATAATTCGTTCACACAACATCCTATGTTACAAATACGCTGATGACACTCAACTAATTCTAAAACTCCTGAATTCAAAACCCAACTGCCAACCTGACCTCGCTTCCTGCCTCCTCGACATAGAGCTCTGGATGACCAGAAACCACCTCTTGCTAAACCCCTCCAAAACCGAAATCATGGTATGTGGCAACTCCGAACTTCTTCCACAACCACTACCCTGGCCATCTGCCATGAGCAACTCACCGACTCCCTCTAATTCAGTAAAAAACCTTGGATGCACTCTTGACTCTGACCTTACACTCTCGCGCCAAGTCAACAACGTCTCAAAGTCCTGTCATTAGCACCTTAAAACTCTTAGGTGCATCTTTCCATACCTCTCCTTCCAAACAGACTCGCCGCGGTCCAATCAATTGTTATATCAAGACTAGACTATGCTAACCCCCTCTACCTGGGAGTCCACGCTTACCAACTGAATAAACTACAAACTACAAAGAGCACAAAACGCCACAGCCAAACTGCTACTAGCGCTCAGCCCGAGAGACCCCATCTCCCCAACCCTCAAAACTCTGCAGTGGCTCCCGGTGGCCCGAAGTGTGACCTTCAAAACCTTTTGCATTTCTCACCAAGCACTGCATAAAACCGGACCTCAATATCTTCAAGACAAGCTGAAACCCTATCACCCCCACGTACTCTAAGATCAAGCTCAGCCGGCCTCCTAGTCATTCCTAAAACAAAATCAGTCGGGTTAGGCGGATCATCATTCTCAGCCTTGGCCCCCACACTGTGGAATGCACTCCCACCCCACATCCGCCTAACTGAAGATCTAAAGTCTTTCCGCAAATTACTGAAAACTTGCTCTTCCTCTAAAACCAACCCCATACTCAAACTAACTCAAACTGAATAACAACATCTCAATGACACCTGGCCTCATCACACGGATGGCGGTAAGGATTTGCCTTACTTCGAGGTCCCTTTGCAGGTTGGGGATTTAACGCCTGCTTTTTGCAGGCGTTAAAAACCAACCCGCAAAGGGACCCAGGGAGCTAATTACAGTACCGCAATTTGCGGTACCGTAATTAGCGCCTTCTCCATTCCCATTGAGCCCTATGGGGCAAAAATGGGAATGGGGAAGGGCAATGGTGGAAGGGGGAATTACCGCCCCGCCAACCTTGGAATGGGGCGGTAATTCCCCTTTCCGCCAAGGCGGTGCCGGTATTTTATCGACATGAACCATGGCGCTAATAGCGCCATGGTTCTCCGCCATCCGTGTAATGAGGCCCACCAACTCAACAAATACCAGATCTTGAATAACAATAAGACAAATAACAATACAACATCCAGATCCAAGCGAGAAATCAACAGCTAATAACCGCTAATGTAAACTAAAAGGACAAACAGAATAGAATGAGTAAAGTAGATCAAAGCAGTGAAGTAGATAAAAGAATAAATCGAATGAAAACAGTAATGCAGTCTAAATTAATGAAATGGATGCAATGATTTCAATGGTCAAAATGAACAAAAAGTACGAATTGAATAAAGTGAAGAGGATGGAAAGTGGAATACAGGTGAGTGATGAGTACACAGACAGATGGCATGGAATGTATGAATGCATGGCATAAATGGAAAGTACAGAATAGACAATTCAAGTACATGAGACGGAGGTAATGCATGAAACAGATAGAGCGCACGGAACGGATCCAGTATGTATGCCAAGTGACATGGCCTTAACCGATAATGCATGATAAATGAACGAAGTGAGTGGAGCGGATGAAACCGGTAGAATGGATGAAGCACGTGGAACGGATGAGCGCGCTGAGCGGATTAATGCGTTGTGCAAATTAATGCGTTGTGCAGATGAATGCGTTGAGCGGATGAGTGTGTAGAGCGGGTGAGTGTTTAGAGCGGGTGAGTGTGTAGAGCGGATGAGTGTGTAGAGCGTAGAACGGAAGAATGCTTAGAGCGGATTAATGCATAGAGCGGACGAGGGTGTAGAACGGATGAGTGTGTAGAGCGGATGAGCGTGTAGAGTGGATGAGTGCATAAGAGCGGAGGAGTGCGTAGAGCGCAGGAGTGCACAGAGCAGATGAATGTGTAAAACAGATGAGTGTACAGAGCTGATAATTGTACAGAGCGGATGAGTGTATAGAGCGGATAAGTGTACAGAGCGGATGAGTGTATAGAGAGGATGAGTGTATAGAACAGATGAGTGTATAGAGCGGATGAGTGTATAGAGCAAAGGACTGTGTAGAGCAGATGAGTGCATAAAGCAGATGAGTCCGTGGAATGGTCGAGTACATAGAGCGGATGAGTACGTGGGCGGATGAGTACGTAGAACGGACAAGCGCCTTGAGGGGATGAATGCGTTGAGCAGATGAGTGTGTATAATGGATGAGTGTGTAGAGCGGATTAGTGTGTAGAGCAGATGAGTGTGTAGAATGGATGAATGTGTAGAGCAGATGGGTGTGTAGAGCGGATGAGTGTGTAGAGCGGACGAATGCGTAGAGCGTATAACGGATAGGTGCTTAGAGCGGATGAATGCATAGAGCAGATGAGTATAGAACGGACGAGTGGGTAGAGCGGATGACTGTATTGAGCGGATGAATGGGTAGAACGGATGAGTGTGTAGAGTGGACAAGTGTATAGAGCAGATGAGTGTATAGAGCGGATGAGTGTATAGAGCGAAGGACTGTGTAGAACAGATGAATGCATAAAGCAGAAGAGTGCGTGGAAAGGATGAGTGCTTGGAGCGGATGAGTGCGTGGGGCGGATAAGTGCATGGAGCGTTTGAGTGCGTTGAGCCGGTAGATGCGTTGAGCGGATGGGTGTGTAGAGCGGATGAGTCTGCAGAGCGGAAGGATTCTTAGAGCGGACGAATGTGTAGAGCAGACGACTGTGTAAAGCATACGACTGTGTAGAGCGGACGAACGAATAGAGCAGACGAACGTGTAGAGCGGACGAGTGCGTAAAGCAGACGAATGTATAAGAGCGGATGAATGCGTAGAGCGGATGGGTGAGTAGAGCGGATGGATGCGCAGAGCGGACGAGTGCGCAGACTGGACGAGTGCGCATAGCGGACCAGTGAGCAGAGCAGATGAGTGCGCAAAGCGCACGAGTGCACATAGCAGACGAGTGTGCAGAGCGGATGAGTGTGTAAGAACAGAGAAGTGTGTAGAGCGGATTAATGCGTAGAGCAAACTAGTGTGTAGAACGGACTAGTGTGTAGAGCGGACTAGTGTGTAGAGCGGACTAGTGTATGGAGCAGATGAGTGTATAAAGCGGATGATTGCGTAAGAGCTGCTGAGTGCATAGAAGCGCGTGAGTGCGTAGAGCGCGTGAGTGCATAGAACGGGCGAGTGCGTAGAAAGGGCGAGTGCGTAGAGCGGGCAAGTGCGTGGAGCGGGCGAGTGCGTGGAGCAGGCGAGGGCGCTGAGCGGGCGAGGGAATTGAAAGGGCAAGTGCGTGGAGCGGATGAATGCGTGGAGCGGACAAGTGCGTGGAGCGGACGACTGCATGGACCAGAAGGAGCGGGTGAAGTATGCAGATGGAATGGGGATGTATGCGGATGGAATGGGGACATATGCAGATGGAATGGGGACATATGCGGATGGAATGGGGACGTATGCGGATGGAATGGGGACGTATGTGGATGGAACGGATGAAGTAGGTGGAAGGTACTGGTGTAATATGTGAAAGGTACGGGTGAAATATCTGGAAGGTACGGGTGAAATATATGGATGGGGCGCATAAAACCTTAGAATTCATGGAAATGATCGGAGTACATGGAACAAATCCGAGTGCATGGAACGGACTGGAATGCATGAAAAGGACTGGAGTGCATGAAACGGTTCGGAATGCGTGGAACGGATTGGAGTGCGTGGAACGGACTGGAGTGCATGGAGCGTACTGGAGTGCATAGAGCGTACTGGAGTGCATGGAGCGTACTGGAGTGCATGGAGCATACTGGAGTGCATGGAGCAGACTGGCGTGCATGGAGCGGACTGGAGTGCATGGAACTGATTGGAGCGATAGAAGTGCGCAACATACATGGAATGGCTGGAGTGCATGTAACGTTTGAAAGAGCATGTAAACCATCATATCACATCACCATGCTTACCCTCTTCTTTACACCATCACTCAACTAGAACACAGAGATACTATGACACCTTTTGGTATAGCTGTTCTCATACCAACATCTGCCCCATACTCCACATCACTCTAACTAAACACTGCTGGCCTCACACCCTCCAGCCAGGTGTTCTCTTCAGGCCTAACGCAGCCAGAACCGGTCTGGATAAAACCTGCCAGAACGAGCACATACTCTTGATCTCTCAACCACCACACCTACCGCTATGAAGCAGCTATTACACGAATGCTGCACCAGCTGCACACATATCCGGTGCTCACATGCACCTTTGACCCTCTCTACTGACTTGAACTTCGGTTCCCGAGGGCGTTCAACCTACCAGCGCCTTGAGACCATACCAATGGTACATAAGGCGCTATATAAATGCAAAGTAACATAACATAACATACAGGTGCACATTTTGTGTAACTGACATGCCAGTGTCACATCTTGCTGTGCTTATAAACAATTGACAGCATTTCGCTAGTTATGATAATATGATGCTAATTAACCTTTGTCTGTTGGGAGTATATATGCCATGTATCGGTCCTAAGTGAAAAGGTCTTTTAATAAAGATTTTTTCACAAAAATACCGATTTAGAAATACCGATCTGTGCTTGCACAGAGCGGTCTTTCTAAATCAAACTGTCATGCCACAAGTGCGCACAGGGGCTGACAGGCTCTGCAGGACCCAGAAGTGGAGGGCAAGGAGAATGGGTGTGTGGGTGCGTGTGCGTTGTGTGTATGTATGATTTTTGGTTTGGGCTGGGGTGTGGGGTGAGGAAGGGGGAAGGGGGCTGAAATCCAATGGAGAGGGTGGGGGGCATGGGGATTGGTGTGCCAATGGAGGTGGGGTAGGGTGGCGGGGGGTTACGGAAGAACAATGGAGGGCTCAGGCCCCACATTTCTTTTTAAAGCATTTTAAAGGTCTCAAGAGAGAAAGACCTTTACAATGCTGTTTTTATGATCAAAAGAAAATCGGGCATTGTATATCAGTCTTTTTCTCTTGAGACCATTACAACTAGGTCTTTTCACATAGAACCCATGTATCACACGTGTTCACATTAGCTTTAAATGTCCCCTGTAAGAGTGTGGCTGAAATCATCTCTTGATCAGGCCCCTGACACTTGATCTCAGTTGGCTGTGGCCTCCTGCATCACGTCCATGCCACACAAAGAATCCGTTTGTGTTGCCCTCAGTGCACAGTATCACTGGGTAATGCAGGGATGTTATGGTGTTTGGACTCTCTGAAAAGATTGAGCTTCGGGGTAAACTCATGTTGTTTGCTAGGCCCTGATCCAGTCCTGGATTTTTCTTTCCATTTGGGACTGGGTTTATTCGTAACATGCCAGTGAATGAAGTTATGGCTTTCCCATTTTAAATGCAGTTCTACGACTGCCAGAATGGAAAACAAACAGGATTGGGTGAGCTGCTCACTTATGACATGGGATAACTTGAGAGTTTTGCGATTCTTTCATTTTAACGTTGATGCGTTTGACTTTGAGTTGTGATGTGCTTGCTATCTGTGAGTGCTGGTAGCATATTAGTTGTGTGCACAGTGGATTTACAGCCCAGGAGGTGGTTGGGTGCATGTCGAATCAGTTGAGCTTGTGCATTGAGATGACGAGGGTGGCAGGTGTGGGGTCTCTTTGGGCATCATTAAGAATACTACCATCATACTTCCTTACCATTACTGGTACTTGTGGGGTGCAAATTTGGCAAATGACTAGTGCCAGGATCATGAGGTCAGTCACCGTTTTGGAGTCATGTAAGAACCCATAGATGTGTGGAGCACTTACCCAATTTCTCTGGAGGAAAACCTTCCCGCTGAGCCTTCGAACATGGGCACTAGGGGTTTGTGTCCTGTGTAGACTTTGAGAGGGTGTCCTATTAGGTACACATGAACATGTCTGCACCCTCATAGGATTGCCAATGCCTCTTTTTCGATGTGCACATAGTTTTGTTTTTTGTTAGCACTCTGCTGGTGAATGCAATGGGGTACCTAGTGGCTTCTTTGTCCACTTGTGTTAAATCTGTGCCCAAGCTTACAGGGCTGGCGTCCACCAGCAGCTGTGTGTTTTTAGATGCATCAAAAAATGCCATGGTCGTGCCGGCCAGGAGGGATTCTTTGATTCTCTGAAATTCTTCTTTCTGTTCCTTGCCCCATTCCCACAGGGGGACCCTTTCGGGTCAAGTTTCTGAGTGGCGCCACCACGGTCACCAGATCTGGAATGAAATGAACGCAATACATTGCCATGCCTAGAAAACTCCTTATTTCTGTGGCATTGGTGGCGGGGTACGCACCTCTGATATCTAACACTTTTACTGGATCTGGTGATACTCCGTCTGCATTGAACACATAGACAAACAATGCTAATTTGTGTTTTCCAAACTTACATTTCTCCGGATGGAGTGTCAACCCCGACTCCTCAGGGCATTAGAGTACTGCTGATAGGTACTTGTAATGTTCTTTCAGTGATTTACCATACACCAGTAGGTCATCGATGACATTGGTGGCTCCTGGCAGGTCTTGGAGCACTTTCATATTTCATTTTGAAACACTTCGCCAGCCGACGAGATGCCAAAGTTTAGCTGGTGGTATCTCCTGAGTCTGAGTTGAGAGGAGAATGTAGGGATGCAACGTGACTTTTTGGCCAGCTTCATATGGTGGTATCCAGAGCTTAAGTCTAGTTTATTGAAGATCTTTGCTCCCGTTAGCTCAACTATCAGCTCATCGATTGTAGGGGCAATATGTCTCTCCCGGTCAATTGCCACATTCTGCAGATGCATGTCTATGCAGATTCTTATGGCTTTCGGTTGTTTGGGTTCTGTCGTAACCACCATCGGGGATAACAACAGAATGGGGCCGGACATCTTCTCGATAATGTGAAAATATTCAAATTTGTTCAGTTCAGCTTCCACGGCTTCTCTCATATGGAATGGTACTGCCCTGTGTCGCACTGCTCTTGGTTCGACTGTGGGATCTATATGCAGGGTGACTGTTCAGTTTTTCAGGCACCCAATGCCCTGGAACAGCTTTGAACGTCTACAAATTCTTGCCTTAGTGTTGGAGGAGTATATCCTACAGATTTCTTTGAAAAATCTTGGTTTACTATTAAAGCGAAGTTGGGAGGAGGGCCAGGTCCCAAGTAGTATGATGATATGGAGGATGTGGGGGCAGGGTTCTCGGCCCCGATTATGATGGATTCCAGATTGTGCGCAGAGGGGCAGAGGTTGTGGCATTACCTCCATGATTGGGGAATGCGTACTGTACATTGGTTGCCATGATGGTGACATTCCAGGTAGGATAACTTTCTCCTCCGATGTAAGTAGTTCTTCTATTTATTATTTTTGTATCCCAGTGAATTTCTCAGTGGAAGTGAGGGGGTTTAAAGTGGTGATAGACACTTGCAGTGACCAATTTCCCACTAAGCTTGGTATTGTCTTGGGCAAGAGAGATGCTTCATCAGGGCATGTTTATTTGCCGCAGGTATGTGCCTCTGTATCGGGAGGTAGATTGAGGTGGAATAATGACAAGAGAGAGGAACTATTGAGGAAGGCTGTTCAATGATGTTTACCCGGGAAATGGGTAAAAGAAGTGCAGTGCCAAGGACGGGATAGTTTGACCATGGATGTGCTAGAGCTAAGGCTTCCTTACTCCTAGTATTAAAAAATCTCCAGGCCACCAAACACTATTATCTGTGCACGGTCCCTTTTTAGGAAGGCTCTGGCTAGTAGAAAAAGATTAATTGAAGCCGAGGCATAGGGTACACGGGTCAGAGCATCCCAGGATAATGATGTCAAATATTTCAGGGAAATTGCGAATCATGGCCCATTTTACAAATATAATCAGAAAGCTCTGGTTTCAATGTCTCTGATCTAACCTGGATGGATCATTTTACATCCTTATATACTGCACATCGAGGGGAAGTAAATGGTACTTTTGGTATTGAGGAGAATAGGGGGAATTTGGAGGGAAGTGCTCTACCTTAGGGATTGTCTTTTCAGTAGTGGAAATAACTAAAGCCATTGGCTGCCAGCGCTGTAATCGGGCACCTGGTCCCGATAAAGTGCCAGCAGATTTGTTTGGTGTGGCCCCGGATTTGTGGGCTCCAGTTCTAACACAAGGATTTAATGCCATCTGTGAGGTGGGAGCTGTTCCCTCCTCTTGGTCCTGCGCAACCATTTATCCAATATTTAAAAAGGGGGTGTGGGATGCAGAAGCTTCATACAGGGCCATCTCATTGCTGGACTCTATTTTCAAAATGTTTGGTTGTGCAATCTTGGCAAGGCTAGAGGAGTGGGTTGTCGACAGTGGGGTGCTTTCATTAGTGCAGCTGGGATTCCGGCCAGGGCTGGGCACGGCCAAGCAGTCTTTTAATCTCTGTGTGATACTTTCTCACTCGATTTACATAAGGGAGGAGCCAAGTTATTTGGCATTCATGGATCTGAGCACGGCCTTAGACAACATCAATCGAGCTAAGTTGTGGACTGTGCTCGGATCCATGAAATGTCCCCTGGCCTTGGTGAACCTTTTGGCATGATTACATGATTCTACACAGGCTTGTGTCAGGAGTGGGGCCAATGGGAGGTATAAAGGCTCATTCAAAGTGGAGTCAGGGGGGGGCTCCAGGGCTGTGTCCTGGCCCCTCTGCTTTTCTGCTTGTACATTAATGGTTTTCTCGATCACTCATTGAGCTCCTCACCTGATGCTCCAAAGATGGGTGGTCACCCCCTACCGGTTCTGGTGTACGCGGATGCCACTGTTTTAATGGCGCTTACCTGATGGCCTTACAGCGACTTATTCTCAATTATGCTTGCTTCATGGGCAGCTTGGACTTGGTGGTTAATGCAGCGAAGTCTGTTGTGGTATGCCATTGTGGGACGGGTATGGTGTAGTCAAAGGGGATTTATTGTGGGTGGCTCTGATCCCTAGGATCGATAATTTCGACTATCTGGGGGTCAGTTACTCATCCAATTTTGGGTCAAATTTGCATGCGAGCAAACAGACAGCTCGCTTTAAGCAGGCCATGGGAGGTATTACCAGGTCAATTGGTATGTTTAGAGCCAAACCAATTGACCTGTTGCTAAAATTGTACAATGGCAAATCGGCTTCTTTTGCCAGATTTGTGATGGAGCTATGGGGATACTCTAATAACAACTCCCTCCAAGTAGAGGAGAACACATTTTTTTAAAAGTATCTTGGTCTTGGGCTTACCACCCTCTACTCTGAATTTTGGGTTACATTTGGATTTGGGCTGCAAATTAATTGGGGATGAGATTTCCCTGCTGCCTGTTCTTCACTGGCTCAGGCTATGGGGCAATGAAAAAGCAGTTCTTACTCATGAACTTATTAATTTCATGAGTTCTAAAGATAATGGTGAAAGGTCCCATGGCTGAGTCACATTAAGAAACAAATGTTGGAAGTTAATATCATACATTTGTACCCACCTCCTAATGTTGTATCGCAAGGGTAGATAAGATCATTGACTAACCGCTTCTGTGGTAATGTAGGCTTAAGGCAAGAGAGTTTGGAGCTGGTCAAACCTAAGAAAAGAAGGTTGATGACTATTATGTCTCCTGGCATACAGAAATGTGTATTATGGGTTAAGTCACCAGCAGACCGAGTCATTTTAACAAGGGCAAGGTTTGACTGTGTTTTGTTAAGGGCGGTGGGGGTTTATTGGCAGGGGAAGTATGGCAATCAGTCTTGCTCTCCGTGTGATGCTACATATGTGGTTCTCGCTAATTTTCTGTTTTTCTGCCCGGCACATGAGAGTGCTAGAGGCTCTCTGTTTACGTCCATTGTTATGTGAATTGGTTTTTGTGATTTTCTTTTACTATGGGCTGATTCTCCACGTGTTGGGTGGACTCTTTCATTGTATCTCAAAATAGCACTTTATATTAGAAAGCGTTTTCTCAGGAATATATTATGAAATGTGATTTCTCTATTGCAGTTTTTTATGATATGATATTGATGTGATCATTTTTACAACAGGTGTTTCTTTGGCCCTATATTGTTATTTATTCTATTTTGTATTGTTTATATGGAAAGCTTTGTGCATTTCTGAAATAAACATTATGATGATGAGCTTTGAATGTCTGTCAAGTAGTTCTTCAATTTCAGAGTTCAGAGCGGAGTTCAGAGGTTTTGCAGCTGAGAAAAGTCTCAATTCCTGCATTCACTACATCATTTTATGTGCAGCAGGATCCTCCTTTGTACGTTAACGTGGATTTGAACGATCCTGTGATCGCAGGGGCCTCTTGCATCCACACACAAATAATGTAACTGTCTTTCATTGCAGTTGACAATGAGTCTGTACGTTGTCGAAGTTGGTATGACTTTCACGGTTGCGCCTGTGTCGATCACAATGCATGCTGGTGCCCCGTCTGCTAGGACCACACAGGTTGGTTATGTTGACGTTTCAACTTCTTTTTAACATTTTCGGTTCTATGGCGGAGATCGTGTGTATTTTTCACTCCTTCTCTGGTGGTAACCTGAGGGTCTTTCTGGTGATGAGTCATCCTTTCTTCACTCTGGGTTCTTTTCCCTCTTTCTCTCTCCTTTGTCTCCAGTTGAGCCCTGCATACCTGACTGTCTCGAACGGTACTCCTCAGGAGGGACGTTGAGTCTGATCGACTCTTCTGTTGCTGCAGAGTTGCTTATGTGACTTTTCAGGTGGGCTCTGCGTCAGCCTTCCAAGATTGTGATTCATTCTCGCAGCTTGGTCAGTGCAGAGTCCCTTACATGACTTTGCAGCTGGGCTCCGCTTCGCCTTTCCAAGGATCTTCTCCCTCGTTCTCGCAACTTCTAGAGGCTTCTCCGGCCATCTGTTGCGCCTCGGCGCATCATCCTGGTGCTCATCGTGGTGCTGCTCACAGACGTTGGTGTTCTCACTCTCTTTCTGGCCACACTTACGTTTGTGTGATTAAGCTCCACAGGGCCTTTGCAGCCTCCGCCGTGATTGACTGTCCATGGAAGCTCCTCAGTAGGCTGGTTCACTCAGTGGTAGAAGTGTACTGGAAAAAGTAGTGGAACTGTGGTCTCGGCAGAGAAGAGGGTGGGTGGAAACAAAATGCAACATGTGACAAATGTTGCGGCCGTGGCATTCCAATAGTCTAAGTGACTAGTAGCTAAGCTCCTATTACAACTTTACACTTGCACAGGGACATGAATGGACAAATCCTCTATATAAAATGGTGAATATGGTCGTAAAAAGTAAAGGCATGGTAAACCAGAAAAAAATATCAGTAGTGGAACACAGCTCCTGACCGTTCCGCTCACCTCGATCACTGGGTTCACTTGTCTCTCCTTAGTCTTCACAATTTATTAGGCATACCTAGGGTCAGAAGCCAAGTCAGCCATTATTAAAGTGTGTTCATGGTGATCGCAAAATCCGACTCCTGCATACCCTTCAATGATATTTGTGTCTGGGGTCAGATAGTGACTAATGCCCCTGTTGGAGTCTCTATCCTCCAAGGAGGGTGACCTTCAGAGGGATACCACTTAGCCTGTACCCTAGTGAGTGTTAAGCGTTGCTGGCTCACCTCCCTTCTCCCAATGGTGGTGGCTGCCCCTTGGGAAGAGGTGACTATCTCCTTGGAATCATCACATATGTTTAAGATTTACCAGATTTAAGATTTTACAGATTTTGAACAGCACTGTCCCATTTGTCTTCCAAACATGGACCAGCAACAGAAAGAAAGTAGGCCAGGATGTATTTGTGTTTGATGGAATTGCTAACTGCATTTAAAGTGAAGTAGCTCCTAGCAGGAATCCTAGCAAAGCCCATGAAGGGAGTAATGAGATGTGTGGTGCACCCAATACCTTTCATGCATGAAGCTATTCCTGGTATATTTTACACTTTCATCTGCAAAGATAAGTTTCCTAAAAATACAGTGAACATAAAATGTTTTAAATTCCATTGAAATCATGTGCATCACACCAGCTAGTACTTTAGACGCATTTATTATCAGTGGCCATTTTAAAAGCCACTGCAGGACCAATTGCAAAGCACAAACACGCAAAGAATGATTGCATGTTTCGAGAATGTAACCTATATAAAGTTAGCCTTTCTTCTGAACGGTGTAGAGTTTACTTTAATAATCTGTTCTGAAATCTCTTATTATGTGAGAAGAATTCGTGATAAAAGTTGCTAAAAATCTTCATGATCTAACAAACAAAAACGTTAGCTTTATAAATACTTTTATTAAGCAGGCTATTCAGTCTTAGCAGACAGCTTAAAAATAACTCTGTCTAGGCTGAAGTTTGATGTTACTACTTTATAAAGAAAGTTCAAAGAGATACGTGTTTGTAGTATGTGTTTTGCGCTGGCAGGGGCATGTATTGGGTGGAAATGACTATAGCAATTAGTATGGGTATGGGCAGTCAATAGGTGGGTAACTAACCAAACAACACCCACAAGCTATGTGCCCCTCCTCGTATGCCATCTCCCTCCTCGCTGTACGCCAATGCAATAGTTTCGGCTTATAGTTGGCACAAAAGAAGAATATGACTCCACAGATAATATCAAATTTTCTGTTTCTTCATAACAAAAGGCAATATTTCAATGAACCCTCTTGAGGTAAGACTTGTGGGTAAAACCCATTTTTCTATGAGATGCAACATATGGTTTAAACCTCTATGATGCTGGATGCATTCTCTGTAGAAACTGAGATGATGGTGAACTCTCCATGTTAACGGGTCACTTGCCGTCAGGCTTGTCATGCATGACTTGCACGTTCAACCCTTCTCTTGTCTGATGCACACCATAGTACATTCCAAAGGGCTGAAACATTAAAGTAATGTGTGTGCCCAGTTTCCAAACTCTCGGTGAACATATTCTACTTACTTCAGTGGTGAATCTGCATTGCAGTGACACGCCTTCCCGGCTACATAATGGCGATGAGCAATGTCTACCAAGATTGCCTTGCCTTGTGTTTGGAGCCCACATGGATGGCTAACATGGCGAGTATAGAAAGGTGGAAAATGGCGAGCAATCGTAGCTAGGTCTGTGTATAAGAACATAGTAAACTGTATTGAGAGTGGTAAGAGTGGAGGAAGGGCCCCATTAGGAGTTTCAATCAGCTACTGCAACTCAGAATCCTGGTTAATCTGCCAGAGGCCGAGTGGTGGCCTAGCGGTTCTAATCACCATTCATGGAGTCCATTGGGACTTCATTGAGGATTTGAAGAATTTGCCAGGGGCGTTACATTTGGAGATGCAACCCTGTGGTTCCCCCATTTAACTTTAACCCGATATCTGAGATAGCATTAACAAAAATTATTGAACAGATGAAAACCTCCCACTGCAGAGGGGATGCATGTTCTTATGATAATTAAAACCTGTACCCCTCGTTTATTAAAAGCAGTATGTACCTTTATAAACTCTTCATTGAAGGAGGACAAGGTCCCCAATGACCTCAAACAAACAATGGTCACCCCCATTCTCAAGAAACCAGGATTACCTAGGGACAACCCCTTACACTATCGCCCTATCTCTAACACTCCATTCTTACTCAAAATATTGGATAGGGTTGCCTATCGTCAGATTGCGGAGCACTTGGATCACTATCCAATTCTTCATTCCCATAAATCTGGTTTTAGGAAAAGATTTGGGACAGAGACATCACTCCTTGAGCTGAAGTCTAAACTCCTTGTTCAGGTTGATAAGGGTGCTCTCTCTCTCATTATCTCTCTCAATCAATCGGCGGAGTTCGATTTGATCTAACATACCATCTTGATTTCTAGACTAAAGGAGGTTGCCAACTTCTCAGATACGGCAGCGTCTTGGATTTCCTCCTTTCTGGAGCACAGATTCAGCAGTGTCTGCTCGGACGTAGCTGAAGCCTCACCCATTCCAGTACTTTATGGTGTACCACAGGGGGCTAGCACATCCGCTTGTCTGTATAACCTATTCATTACTCCCTTCTTCTCTATGCTAGAGGAGGAGGGTTATGTTTTCAAACTATGCAGAAGACACACAATGTGTCGTCCCTCTAACAGGTTCTCATGGGCAGGACAAACAGGAAATAAACAGAATATTCAACCTAATAGAGAAGTGGATGCTGAATAATTATCTAGCCCTTAATAGGGGTAAGACCGAACTTCTGATAGTTGGTAGCCCAGATGCTTTGCGCAAATTGAATCAGGCACATAGTTAATTTAAACTAGGAGATAACATCATCTCTCCCCTGCCTAAAACAAAAATCTTGGGAGTCACCCTCGATCAGACCCTGTCAATGAGAGCCCATGTAACCGCTGTTGTTTCGGCATCAGTTTACTACACTAAGCTTTTGTCACATCTTAGGCCCCTTATTACTTGGGCAAGCACTGAAACCATTGATCAGGAAATAACAGGGGGCAAGATAGATTATTGCTGTAGCTTTCTACTAGACGTCAACAAGCAAGATATACACAAGCTACAGGCAGTGCAGAACTGGGCGGTCAGAGTTGTTCTAGGCCTCTCCCAGCAGGACCATGTATAGGAAGCCTGACGCACTCTTCATTGGTTACCAATTGAGGCTAGTGTCAAATTCAGGGTTCTCGTCCTCACCTTTAAATGTAGACTACGATTGATGCCACCATATCTGCCGATATATATCAATGCTAAAGTTAATAACAGAGCATTGAGGTCCTGCACTCAGAATTATCTCGTTCAACCTAGATGCAGGACCTCAAAAGCCGAGAATGGTGCTTTCTTTCTGATAGCGCCTAAACTATGGAACCAGCTGCCAGAAAATATGAGAAGTCAAAGCTCTCTACGAGTCTTTAAGAGAGATCTGAAGACGCTGCTTTTCACTTGAGAGGGGATATGATATCCCACCCAAAGTCACTTGCCATTGGCCTAGTCTAGAAGCCTTACCCTCTTCTTTGTTTTATGTTTGTTAGTTCCACCTGTCCGCGCCTTTATGCCTGAGGGTCTATAGTGCGCATTACAAATGTTGTAATGTAATGTTGTGGGGCATATAACTCCATGCAAGCCTGAGAGCTTTGTATCCATACAACCATCAAACTCTGAATATGGCAGTGCAGTGAATGGCAGTACAGTGGTGGTAAGGCCACTACTGCCACTTTTCTGCCACTTTTTACCACACTGCCATACTCAGAACGAGGTCCAACGTGCTTTAAAGCAACAGATGACCTGGATTCTCAGCAATGACTGATTTACAAGTATTTGATCAATCCAATTACAGAACGGAGACCAACCTCTTTGTTGGTCCCTAATGTGTGCACCCACAATGCTCCTCTCAGAGTTCGATAGTCCCCTACATATGCTTCCCTTTTTTATATGTTCACTGCTTTGCTACCCTAAGAAATGAATAGGGTGCTTGAACACAGGGAATGGTTTCATTAATATTGTCAGTTTATCTGCTTTCTTGATTTTGGTTCAGTATTTTGTCATCCTTATTATAAATATTCTGTTTATCCTGCTCAGATAAGGTAGTTCAAAGTGGCAGGTGATACAGTTCCCCAAATCATTTATTCCTTCAAGATACATTCGTGTTATGGATGCAAGAGCGGGTCAGGTTTTTTTCTGCTGAGATTTCACACACATTGTTACTATGCCCTACAGGGAAGAATGTTGAGGGGCAATATGAGAGATGGTGAGCCTTGCAGGGATGGATGCGGATATGAGGAGTGTGACAGAATGCCATCTGGTGAGGGCGGGATAGACTGAACATGTTTGATTTTAGTTGTAAAATGATGCAGGTAATTCTATTTCTGAAAGAAACACATGCAAACCAGAGCCCCTTTCACAATGATCAATGCCAAACGCATAGTGTGTCTTTTTTTTGTGCCTAGAAACACTTGTGTACAGGTGCGTTATGAATGCCATATCATATCATATCACATCATGTATGTTTGCTGTGACTGTTTCCCAACATCCCAAGTATTTGCCATGAAGTGCTTACAGGGTAGGTTCAAAGGTCACACGAGCATTTCTGAACAGCCGCTAGAACACACATTTCTATCAGGCAAAGGAAGCTTTTTAATTCCCTGCCACCCTGGTTCAAATTCTTCTAATTTTGTATTCCAGCAGGCTGATTGCATGTCAATATCTAAGTATAAGCCATGATTGGTTAAGACATGGTGGCAACTGAGATTATACCATTATAATTTCACAAGGATTGAATGTCATCTTACTGTCTGCTTGGTGAGGTGATATATTCATGACAGAGCTGGGTGTGTATTAGCCACCCGGTCTGGGTGCACCCACAGCAACCATGTGGGAACATACCCAGGAAACCTCTATTTTGATCCCCCTTAGGGAGGTCAACAACTTCCTCTAGGAGAACCCTCGGAACCTGTGCTTAAATGACAGTCCTGACATGAGAAAGTAAGCAGACAGAATAAGAGGATGAGTTAGAGCTCCCCAGAAGAGAGGTTTAGTCCAGAGAGGGATTCCACTATTTGCAACTTTGCTAGGGCTCCCCAAACGTACTTCACCCTCCCAACTTCCTGTAGGCAATGCACTCTCGGTATGACACTGGGCCAGCAATAGACACTTGTTACAGCATCCTGTTTGGAACCTGGGCGACAACCTTGCGCTCAACCAATATGCTGCAGCATTTTTCTTGTAGCATATTCCCCTTATTTGATTCATCTTTAGACTTCAAGAAAAGAAGGATTCACTTGAAACTCTGTTGGACCTACAGTATATTCCAAAGTACTTTGCCATAGAGGTGAACACAGAAGGCTCCACGGAATGGGAAAGCTCTTCTCCCCACTCATCCCAAAGGCACATTTGTAGTGTAACTGCTGTGTTGGTAAGGCCTGCTGCAAATGAGGCACTGCACCCAGCACCCTGCCACTGGAGGGAACACAAATCCTCCAAGTGCCCTTTTCAAACCTTTCTCATTCTGAAGGGCCAAAGATAGGACCTACCTTGCCCCTGAGATCCTGGACTGGGTCTCCCACCAACCACAGTACCAATTAAGTGACCCCTGTGTCTTCCTTCCCTACATCTCTGAACTGCCTTAATGCCACCTTGGGCATATTTGACACTATCCAAGCTGCTAAGGAACTGCTGGATGTGAAGGATGCTTGACAGCCTCTATACTCCCTGCCTTCCTCACACCCACAAGCTGTCACCACTGTTGAACAGCACTGTATAGTTGGAGCCGGTCTCTCCTCAACTTTACCCCAGCACAGAAAGCGCCCAGATTCCTAGTTCAACATCAAAAAGCCTGGCTCAATAAAGTTAAAACCCAAAGACAAGATCATAAGGTATTTGAAGAAGCCCTGGTCCACCCTAAAGAACCTCCTCTTCTCTACCTTTTTTAAATAAATCTTCTTGAAATTGACATTATGCTGCTGAGCTCTTGGCCTGAGCACCGAGTCTACAACCCAAGCGTGCACTTTAGTCTAAAGTCTGATTTCTCTGTGTTTTCCCTGACAGGGGGGAGCCAGTAGTCTTTTTATTAGTTGTGCTTACTGTTCATTTAATTAAAGAACCTATTTTTCTAGAACTTTGTCTGTACATTTTCTTATTATGGTACCCCCATACTATTGTTGTTTGTATTGCTTCTGTGCCAGTACACACACGCCGTGGAGAGTATAGGCCGCACTCTGCCCACATTACCTAAAATAGGTCAAAAGAACTCAAGCGGCCAGTGAGGGACAACAAAGCCCCAAGGAATGGAAAAGGATGACTATTGCTCATAGGCATGGAGAGCGGCAAGGAGCAGACACATGGTGCATGGGTCATGCAAAAATAACATCCACAAAAACGTTTTTTCATAGCATCATTTATATTTAAAATGTTGATTATGCCTGGTATTTGCGCATGAGATCACCCTTGATCAAAATATCACTGGTTGTGTGTTCTCCCTCCTAGACACATTGGCTCTTGTGGATTTTTTATGAATTCAAATCACTTACACAAGCACAATATGGGTAAGAAAGAGAGAGAAGGATTGGGTTAGAATACAGAATTATTGCATTAAATTACTTATGAGGTTCCCTACGAGAACTCCAGTGGAATTCCCCCAATGTGAAATTAACACTCCTTCTGTTAAAGCTTTATGTACAATGCAGTGTGCAATGTACGATTGGAAACTAAGAAGGTGGAGTGGTAGCTCCTTGCTTACTTTCCTGTTGGCGGAAGCAAATAGGATGATCATTCTTAACAAGATTCTTATGTGTGCTGACATACCTAACCTAGGTGCTAAATGGGAGACACTCCTAGACCTGAACATGTCTAATTTATCTAGAACCAGATATCAAAAAGAAGTGAATGCAATACTTGTTCGTGTTAGATAGAGAACATGCACGGGTTAATTTGGCATCAGAGGTTTCCAGTATAGATTGTATAGATGGTCTAACTGTATACACCAATCCTAGTCTCCCAATCTCCCAACTCCTTTTTACGTGCTGACTACCTGAGAATCAAATTAAATTATTTGGACACTTTGGATTCCTTTGATCGTAGATGGGTGATCGCTAGAAAAGATTGCATCTGCAGACTCTGTGATTCCAGGGAAACCGAGTCTGAAAAAGATCTATTGTGCTCGTGTATAGCTTTAACCAAGTAGGGCACTGCTGGCAGCAGGTGTAAGCGCCTACACGCAACAAACAAATTGTGGCAAGAATATATGGAAGGCAACAACCCCTCATTAATATTCCATCTAACCAGATTCTGGAAAAATATACCGCTTTTGGACATATCTGCCGGAGCATGAACTGAAATATCAAATCTGTCGGGCAATCCTGTTCTGTACATGACTACATAGGGGTGAAAGGGACACTTCAGCATTTTCAACCAAACATGACTTATATGTTATGATTTTAGATCCATTGACCGGATGTAGTGTATGGCTTTGCACCTTCAATTTTATAAAAGCCAATTAATTGGCTGAATTATAATTTAAAAAAGAAATCACATGCCTTATGGAATGCTTGATTTGAATTAAGTATTGAATTCCATAATTCAATTATTCTATCCATCTTTGTTGTGTTTTGTTCTAAATGTATACATTGTTCTCTTGATCTTTCTGTAGCCCTGGTTCCTGCTGATTTAACAATGTCATGGTCATAACCCTTCCCAAAAATGTCCTTGCATCAGGGCATGGTCCTCCATCAGTCTCCGTTGGTCAATGTTGATACTTTTTCCTCTAACAAATTTGCAAAAACCTTGTAAGGCTCTAGGTCTACTTTTCATCATCCAACTTCTCTGTACCTGTAGCTGTTTGGCAAGTACTGATCCCCACATCACCACTTTTAACATATTCAACTGGTCAGCAGATCCTGTCATGGGTACTGTATTAGCATTACGTACTTTTAAGTTTGTTTGTAATTTATGTAAAAGCAAAGAAATCTTCACTAGCAAAATTAGACCTCACCTGTGTATGCATACATGCACATTTAAGTCTATTTGTAATTTTTGTGAAAACAAAGCTTTAGTGACATGACAGTGTATACATTGTCTCATTGTCTGGGCTGTGAATATACAACAGGGGCTGGGTATGCACATTGTGATGTTGTAACAGAGCAAGTCATGACACGTAGATCATGATGTGGTGTACGGATGCATATCGCTGATCTTACCTGATGGGGTCCCTTCTTCCCTCATACCCACCCAGCCATACTCCATCTTTGAAATGCTGGTCTGCGAGCTTGGTATCTCTCCCACTTCCTCTTTGACCTTTGCCACTTTCTACAGACCCCTCTGTCCCTATCTAGTCCTTTCTTTCAGAATGGGCCAATTTCCCCTCCTCTCTCTTGACGTCACCTCTAAACTCCTCATTCTGGGTGACTTCAACATCCACCTAGATTCCTCAATCAAGGCCCTCCAATCTCTTCTGTGACCTCTGCACCTCTCTTGCTTTCTCTATTCTCCCCTCTAGTCCTACCCATTTGGCTGGACACACCCTCGATGCCTTTCATCCATTTTTATCTATTGCTCTCTACCTCGCCCTCCACTCCGCTCTCCTGGTCTGACCACACCCCACTTTCCTCCCATTTGGGATCTCTCAGCCCTCTGACTGAACCTCCCCCAGCTTTACCAGCCTCGTTTGGGGACACCCGGCCAATGAAATGAGTCAGTTGCTGGATTCGTTTTCACCTTCATCCCCTCCCTCCAACTACTGACTCAACCATTGACTCTGCTCTCAACAATTTAGATCTCGCTATCCCCTAACACTCTCAATATTCTTGCCCCTGTCATGAGGATCCATCTGAAACCTTCCACCAAACGTAACACTTGCTACGACTCTGATCCAGCAGCTCTGAAACGCAACTGAAGAGCTGCTGAACGGAAGTGGCTGACCTCAAGCTCGTCCTCTGATGAACTGGCCTGTCGCTTTTTCCAAAGGCAATATCGTCTCTCCATTCACTCCAAGAAGAGAGCAAACAGCTGGCCCACGTCTCTGGAGCTTCTAACAACATGGCTGAACTCTTTAAAATATGCAAGGAACTAGCCAACTCATCTGCAATCTCTGCCTCACCTCTTCCCTCCCAGGCCATCTGCACTGCACTGGCCTCCCACTTCACTGCTAAAACTCAGGACATCCTGAGTTCGCTATCTTCCTCCCTTACCCCTGCCCCGATGCTCCTGCCAAAATCAGTCCCTCCTCCACCCCTATCCACTCTTTCCTCCTTTTCTCTTACCACATCGGACAAGGTCACTAGAGTTGCCTGCCTTATGAAGGTCTCTTTTAAACAGGTCTCCCCCTGTTCTTCCAGATCTATTAAGGACAATATCGTCTCCCTTGCCCCTGCACTCGCAGACTTCTGTAATCACTCTCTTTCTACTGGGACCTTCCCCTCTTCCCTCAAGCGCTCCCTTGTGCGGATCTCCTGAAAAAGCCTCTGCCAACCCCTCATACCTGGCTAATTACTGCCCCATCTCTCTCACTCGCTTCCTTGGGAAACTTCTGGAGAAGTTGGTCTTCCCCAAACTTACTGTTTGCCTGCACAACCATAAATCTGGATTCCAAGCATCCAGAGGAACAGAAACTGCTCTCTTGAACACCTGTGAAGAATTGCTCGCATCTCTTGATTCCATCTCACCTTCTGTTCTCATTTTACTTGATCTCTCTTCTGCTTTTGACACGGTTAACCACTCCATCCTCATAAAACTGCTCCATGATACTCTTGGTATCTCAGAGCGGGCACTGGACTGGTTGACCTGCTTCCTCACTGACCATCCCTCCCAGGTTATCCTGGGTTCTTTCTCCTCACCCCCTCTATCTCCACCTGTGGCGTTACCCAGGGCTCTATTCTTTTGCCTTGGTTCTTTAACATCTATCTCGCCCCTCTGGCTCACCTTATCTCTACTTTTTCCCAGCACTTTCAGTGTTATGCAGATGACACCCAACTCAGACTTCCCTCTGCATCTCTTGTGACTTCCCCTGTCATCCCTGATTGCTTTTCCGCTATCCAGTCTTGGTGTACCTCCAATGTTCTCAGTCTCAATACCAGCAAGACTGAGATTCTTCATATCGGACTCCTGTTCCCTCTTTTCTTTCTTCACTCTGGCCACCCTCGTTGGTCTCTCCCCCCTCTCCTTCTTCTGAGACCAGAAACCTGGGAGTTATCTTCGACTCCTCTCTCTCTTTCATTCCTCACATTCTGGACCTGGCTAAGTAGGCACATTTCCAACTCTACCTCCTCAGAGGTACCTTCCCTTTCCTCACTTTTCCCCAGAAGCTCAATGTCTCCAGAGCTCTGATTCTCTCCAGGCTGGACTATTGTAACAGCCTCTTCCTTAACCTACCTTCTTCTCTCTGCCGCGTCTAGCTTATCCAGAATAGGGCTGCAGAGACTTATCCTTGGCCTTAAGCCCGGAGACCGTATTTATCCAGCCCTAAAATCCCTCCACTGTCTCCCGGTTGCTGCAAGGATCAAATTAAAATCCCTCTGCATCATCCATAAGGCTGTCTGGGGCCAGGGACCACGCTATCTGCAACTGCTCTCACCAAATACTCTCCCACCAGATCCCTCTGATCCTCCGGATCTCTCTGCTTGTCAAGCACCTCTCTAAGCAGAGAGCAGGTGGACGTTCAGTTTCCTTGGCTGGCTCCCTCCTCTGCAACAGCCTCTCCCTTTATCTCCATCTTGAGCTGGATCTCCTCTAGTTCTGCAAGCTCCTCAAGACTTTCCTCTTCTCCTCCTCCTTCTCTCTCTCCTTCCTGTGATAATCCCCACAGTCTCTGTGATTTGTTGCCTTGGCCCTTATGTGTCCTTCTGGGTCCTGACCTTCTCTTGGTTCTCCCACAGCATCCAACCTCCACCTGCCCTTGTCCTTAGCATGTGTTTTCCCAGAGGTCTGCACTTACTTATGGGCTGGTGACCCCTCTACCATCTAGTGGTCACTTACCTGTTGCCTTTGCAACTGGCTCTCTGGCACTTACCTGTTGGCATTGCAATTGGCTCGCCGTCTCTTCACGCCTCTTTGGAACCTCTAGCACTTACCCCCTCCCCCTGTCTGCTATCTCGCTGCACTTGCATGATACAAATGTTCATAAGGCCTAGTAGGATCGCTTTTATTTTATTTCTTTTTCTCGTCATTTTTATCATGTTCCTTTTTCTTGCTGTTCCCTTCCCTTTGCCCTGTGGGTGCTTTGAGACACAATATCTTGATGTATAAGCACCTTACAAATACCCAATAAAATAAAATAGAGGAATAAAAGCAGAGCATGAGCTTGGAAACGGGGGGAGTGCCAGTTACACGGTATACTGAGTCACTGTCGTTATTACTGCTGTGGAGCCTAGCGGATCGCATCTGCATAGTGAGCAGCTCCAACTCACGGCAGGCTCCTCCATGCCCCAGGACCCAGTATCGAGCACACGTTGTATGTGTGACCTGGACACTCAGTGGCCATGCAGCGCATTAGCAAAGGGGTGAGAGCAAGCTCACCGGGCCTCCGCCGGGTGACCGTAGGAGTCGCACCACGTCGGCAAAGTGCCCGGACGAGGGAACAGCATCCCCAGACAAACAGGAGGAAGGTGGTCCAGCCCGGGCAGCAGTGGCCCCAAGCAGAAGACAATGCAAACGCACCATGGAGGACAGATTGCTTCACAGTGCAGATGGTGGATGATCAGCAGGCATTTCCAGCAAGAGCAGTAGGGTCCAGACCAGCCAGAGGAGCGGCTGGCAGTGATGAATTACCTCCAGAAGCAGCCACGTGGCTGGATTAATTGCAAGGGACATTCATGAAGCTGTTTGAGCCGTCTGAGCCAGGAGCAGCCCTCTGGTGGGAACTGTGGTTGCAACAATTCGAACTAAACATTGAATCCAGGAAAATCACAGTGGAGGAAGATAAATGGACCTTTCTGATGCTGAAACTAGGTGCGCTAACATTGAGATTATTCCATTCAGTACTACCCAACAGTGGCCCAGACACCGACTACGAGGTGGCGAAGACAGCTTTGAACAAGATATAGCCGCATCTCAATCGAGATTATGAGCACTTTCAAATGAGCATGGCACAGCAAAGGCCGGATAAGAAGAGCAACGATTTTCACTCCAGATAGAGAGAGATGGCGCTTGGATGTGAATTTCCTGATTGACCACAAAAGTGATGGGTGGAAGGTTTCGAATGAATCTAAACCACTGGCAATTGCTCTGGGCAACCTTCCACACCACCGTTTTTTAGCCCGTCTGCGCCATTGCAAAAGGGGACCAGCCATGTGCAAATCAGTCAGCAGCTGCCGCCACCGAAGGTAGCAGCCCAGCCCGAACTGCTAGGCCAGGTCCCCTCTGCACAGAAAACCAAGCAACCCCAGACATGTTTCGGCCTTGTTGGACCTCCTCAGTGAGGTGCAGCCTGGTTCCCTGTGGCGCAGCGAGCAAGGGACCCACGTCTGGTCATACCCTCTTTCACAAGGAGAAACAAACTGACCACAAAAGTGATTGTGGAAGGTTTCGAATGAATCTAAACCACTCGCAATTGCTCTGGGCAACCTTCCACACCACCGTTTTTTAGCCCGTCTGCGCCATTGCAAAAGGGGACCAGCCATGTGCAAATCAGTCAGCAGCTGCCGCCACCGAAGGTAGCAGCCCAGCCCGAACTGCTAGGCCAGGTCCCCTCTGCACAGAAAACCAAGCAACCCCAGACATGTTTCGGCCTTGTTGGACCTCCTCAGTGAGGTGCAGCCTGGTTCCCTGTGGCGCAGCGAGCAAGGGACCCACGTCTGGGCATACCCTCTCTCACAAGGAGAAACAAACTGACCACAAAAGTGATGGGTGGAAGGTTTCGAATGAATCTAAACCACTGGCAATTGCTCTGGGCAACCTTCCACACCACCGTTTTTTAGCCCGTCTGCGCCATTGCAAAAGGGGACCAGCCATGTGCAAATCAGTCAGCAGCTGCCGCCACCGAAGGTAGCAGCCCAGCCCGAACTGCTAGGCCAGGTCCCCTCTGCACAGAAAACCAAGCAACTGATGACATTTCCTGATGACAACTTTGCTGTATGACACAGATCATACATGGATTATCTTCGGAGAAACTACGAAGAGCAATCCTGTCAGAATGGAATTTAGCACTAGAGCGGATCCTAGAGATGGGGTGCCAAAGGGAAAGCAGGCCATGGAAGCAGCGATGAGTAGACTCCCCATTGACGCGAATAAATCAGATGCGACAGTAGCCGTGGAAATGAGGAACAGAGGCCGAGGCACCCCAGCTCCAAGATGGACACAACCGTGTAAGTGGTGTTGCGGAGCATGGCACAAATGGGAGACGCATCCAGCGCAAGACCTGATGTGCCGGAAATGTGGCCAGCTCAACCACTTCACCACAGTGTGTCCAAGTTCTACTCCGAGAAAGGACGATGACAAGAAAACAGTGAAGAACAGCCAGAAACGAAACAAGGAAAAAGAAAGAGCACTAACAAAAGAGTGACAGCGAGAGTGGGGAAGACAAAGCCAGCAGCCATCCCTGCCAGAGTAATAATTCCAAAGTTGTTCTTTGTTTTGTTTTTTGTTTGTTTTGAAAGGTATTGAAAGTGGTTAGGATAGAGTAGGATTGAGAACGCAGGACTTTTATTACTTTTAGACATCCTGACGAGCACCCCTTTGTCTTCCTTTTGTTACAGAACAGAGCTTGTGCTATTTGATTTAGGGAAAAATTATTTGGAGTCGATAAAAATAAAACCCTTTACACAAAGTCTAGTCATTTGAGTCCTGAATGTAACCTACCATACATGTTAAAAAAAATTGGTTGATGTAAGGTACCAAGCGTTCGCATGCAAATATATTCCCAACACTCCATCTCTTTCTGTGTGTCCTCTTCCACACATGTGAAAACTGGGATAGATGTTTTCTATCCACAGGATGTAGTGAAGAACTTGCAGTCAACTTCAAGTTTTTCTTTACATGAAACATACCACTAACAGGAGGATGTACTGTATACGAGATCTGCAGATGTATGAATTTGTGTGCATCTATGCATCACTGTCATAGTTTGAAGGATCGTCTATACATTTCCTTCTGTAAACTAAAGACAAAATAATAAAGAAATCGCTGACCAATACATAGTAAAACAATCATTGACAAAGTCAACAGTTTTGGGATGCGAGCTGCAATTTCCAGGCACCGCCAAAATGGTACTACCCAAACATAAGAAGCACCAGCAGGAAAATGGTGTTAGTATAAGGGCATTTGATGGCAGTGCCTGGCGCATGCATCAAGAAGGAGCCAAAACTGCAGAGTTTGTCAGTGTTTTACTAGACTGTCTCTGCAGAGTGGGGTTATGTTTTGTACGCCCATTCTGCATGGGCCTTTCTACCCTGCGGGAACAAAGCATCGTGAAGGCATGGATGATCTGGTTTCCCATGTCAGCAGAGGCCAAAGTGGCAGCCCTCTCAAGCTGTCCCGTGCCAGATGTGAATAGGTCATCCATGGTGACATTTCTTTAGTGAAGCATGTTCGATGAGAAAAGCAACACATGTGCCATAATGTAAAGAAGATATAAAGGACATTTTCAGACACCTCCCCCTTCACATTGGGCAGTCTGAGAGCTGTTAAGTAATGTGAGTTAATGTCTGAGTTATATAAGGCACATGCCCCGCCTTAAACGTGTGCTGATGCAGACCAGATTTCTGGGTACAAGAACATGTTCTAATTGTCGATCCATTATAAAAATGTTTTAAACTGGCAGTGCCCAATGCACACCATTCCTACATTTTATTGAGTGAATGCATTCTTTGCATCTAACCATTTATTAAGCAGCCATCACATTATTTCACTTAAATATGGCACATCAAATGAAATATCAGTTTTTTATTCATGTATTCATGCATGGCCTTCGTTGTAGACAAGGGGTAATAAGGCCAGGATATTACATTTCAAAAGAGAATTATTCATTTTCAATCAGGGTTTGTTATGGTGCTATCTGTGACATTTGCACAGTAGCAGCTGGCAAAAGGTAAATGCCAATGATAGATAGAGATCCTTGATTATTCCTTAGTTTAATGCAAGCATGATTTCTACCTGTTGTGCACTCCCTTCCTAGTTTGTTTATGTCTACCCGTACCTTTCTCTATGACCTCTTTTTTGAGTGGCAACCATATCCTTTCCTGAAATATTTACAATGACTCCTGTCCCTTTCGTTTTCGTTTCCCTGTTTAGAGATTGGACTGGGGACAGGAGGGGAAGAGTGGCTAGGGGTTTATCTTAAAATTACTGTGCCTCCACCAACCTAACCATTTGTTGGAAAACAGAGGATACATCAAAATGCTTTCTTGAAGCACCTCTGAGCTCCCTGGTCACAATGCCAACCAAGCTCAAATGATTACCTCTCCTGAAGGTGCAGAGAGGCAGGTAGCACGTGTTTAAAATCGGGCACGAAATCAGATAAAGGACTTGGAGTATGATTCTGCATATGTTTAAGTTTGGGAAATTAGGTGGCACTTTAAGCAGTGCCCATTACTATTGGCCTGGGAAGTGAAGCTAGAAAAGATAGGATGTGAGAGGGAAAAAACATTTTTCGGTTTGTATCAGCCCCCTGTCCACGCATGACCATGGTTGTCCATTCTACTCCACTATAGTCCCCCTCCCCCCTCCGCCCCAGACCAAAGCACCCTTCCTCCAGGATCTCTTTGAGATAGGTCTATGCTTTAATGGGGATGCCTATGGTATCTCCAGGGAGTCTACTGAAAGGCAATGTTTTATTTACAGCAATAAACCAGCTACTGGTGTAGTACAAATGCCCCAACCAAGTGGGCCTTCAGCCACTTGATGTATTAGCAATATGTGTGTTTTTGTGTCTGATCTTTGCACTTAATTCCTGTTCATAACAAGCATGCGCAAAGCCAACGGTGTTGGCTCCTGTATAGGTGACATAATATACCAAGGTGCTAACATATTGGCCACATGCTGCCACTTATCACCAGGTAGTACCATTATGGCACTGACTACAAATTAACCCAAACTGTTGGCTTTGCCAATGTTTGTTTTTACCTGTGACAAGGTAACTGTGAGAACAAAGGCACGGTAAAATGACTGCACTTTTGCCTCAAATGTGCTGTTGTGGTAGTGGTGTAGCAGGCGAGAGTATGCATAGGTCAGGCATTCAGCAAGGTTCAATCAACGAGATTGGCATATTACAGTTACATTCACACACAGATTTTCTGAGTTTAGACTGAGTTACGATTTTTCTTATGCAGGTTGTCGGGGTGCTGGGAACATTTACAGAGGACCCTGTGCAGGGTCCCCGAGATACATGACTGCTTGCTGGGGACCCCACAAACTGTTTGGCTGATTTGACTGTTTGCGAATACAGTTACTTTGTGTGAACAATTCCATGAATACGCGAGGCACTTTTTACTTTCTGCGCGCAGGCTCACGCAGGGTCCTTCTCGGCGCACGCCTCTTGCAGGATTTCTGGGCACATTTCCGTGACTCAGGCCCTAACTCTCCCTATTTAAGGGGCAACTTCCCCTAAGCAATGGGTGGTGGAACGCCTATCTACATAGAACCTCAGGCCCACTATACAACGTGGGTTCCCCACTCATAACACTAACACCTGGGGCCAGATAACAGAAACGTTGCACCAGTGTAAGTGCAAGGTTTGTACGAGATTAGCACTAGAGCAAAGTTTGCCTTATGTTTAAAAAGACTGGGACACATTAAAAAACCATTGCACCTCGACATGTGCAGTTTTGCATATTAAAAGCACCAGGGCTAAAAAAGGAGCCTGTAAGTCGTTCAGCGTCACCGTTGGCTTGTGGCCAGGCTGGGGTGATCCTTTTGTGCCATATGTTGGGGTCTTGGAAGTATTGTGGAAGTTCTTGGCTGGTGAAGGGTGGCCTGTTGTTGCTCTTGATTTTGGATGGAATGCTGTGTATCGCAAATATCTTCTCCAGTGCTAGGATCATTGTCACTGCGTTGGTGGATGCCACATGTTTGACCTCTGGGTATCGGCTGAATTTGTCCACCAGAACTAGTAGGTAGCCCTCTGCCGCGATGGTGCAGTCTATGCGGACATATTCCCACCTTTTGTTGCTCCTTGGGGCACTGATGATGGGTTCTGCGGTTTCAGCTCTTCTGGTGGCCTGGCATGCTGGGAAGGACTCTACGAGGTCCATCACTCACTGTTGCATGTGGGGTATCCACATCCGGGATTTCAGGCATGACGTTGTCTTTACAATTCCTTGGTGCCCAGTATGGGCCAGCTTGAGCGTGGCATACATGTTCATCTGTTTCAGTAGCGTGTTGCCTTTCTTAGTCTGTAGCGGGCCGTGGGTGGCGGGACATATACCGCTGGGTTATCTGGTCTGGCCCGATGCTCCACCTCGATATTGTAGGGCTGAAGTTGTAGCATCCACTTTTCGAAGCATGCCGGGGGGTGTGGTGCCAAGCCCTTGAAGATGGGGATGAGGGGTTTGTGGTCAGAGAACACCCTCACTTGCTTTCCCAGTAGGTAAACTTTGAAATGTCTGCATTCCCAGAAGATTGCTAAGGCCTCTCAATATGTGCATACTTTTGCAAAGTTTTGTTCAGTTTTGGTCAATGCACGGCTGGCAAACGTGATGGGGTGTACGTTGACTTATTTCTCGATTTGGGTAAGCACGGCTCCTAGGCCTACCGGGCATCGACAAGGAGTTCCGTGTTTCTTTCAATGTCGAAGAACGCCATTGTTGTGGATGCAGATAGCGAGTCTTTGATCTGTTGGAAGGCCTGCTGGTGGATGGGCGACCATTCCCATTTCTGGTCTTTCTTTGTGAGTTCGCGGAGGGGGCTTGCTAGAGTAGCATGGTCTGGGATAAATCTTGCGCAGAATGTCGCCATACCCATAAAACTCCTTACTTCAGTGGCGGAATTGCAGTGCTCTGGTGCTTTTGATGTCATTCACCTTTGCTGGATCCAGTGATACTCCCTTAGAGTTGAAAATGTAGCCAAAGAAACAGAGTTCTTCTTTGCCGAATTCGCATTTCTCTGCGTTCAATGTTCTCTGCGTTCAATGTTAGCCTGGCATCTTCGAGCTGTTGCAATACCGCTGCCAAGCTTTTGTGGTGTTCTCTGTTGTTTGTTCCATACACAATGATATCATCACTGATATTTGTCGTCCCTTCTAGGCTGTTTAGGACTTTTGGGATTTCATGTTGAAACACTTCAGCGGCTGACGATATCCCGAAATTCAGGTGTTTGTATCTCCTCAGGCCAAGGTGGGAGGAGAAAGTGGTGATGTACCTCGACTCCCTTGCTAGTTTGAGTTGGTGATATCCTGACCTGAGGTCCAGTTTACTGAATATTGTCGCACCTGTTAGGTCGACGATAAGTTCATCCATGGTAGACGTGATGTATCGCTTCCTGCCAATGGCTGCATTCGGGAGCCTCATGTCAATGCAGATTCGCACTGCATTTGGTTGTTTGGGTTTCTGCACTACTATCATCAGTGACATCCACGGGGTTGGCCCAAGGTTTTCTCAATTATGCCTGCCTTTTCCAGCTTCTCGAGTTCCTTCTCCACGGCCTCCCTCATGTGGAACGGTACTCAATGATGTTGCACTGCCTTTGGTTCAATGGTGGGGTCAATGTGTAGCTTAATGGACTTGCCTTTCAGGCAGCCGCTGCCTTGGAACACTTGGTGGTGTTTCTGGAGTAGGTCGTTGATTTTTGCATGTTGGATGCTGAATGCAAAGTGGATCAGCCGCAGTTTTTCTGCTGTCCTGCAGCTTAGGAGAGTCTCACAGCCAGCATCAACTACGTATAATCTTGCTCGGCAGGCGGTTTTGTTGTGCGATTGGTCAGATCTGAAGGATCCTTGCACTGGTAGTGGTTTCTTGCAACCATATGCGAAGAGTCGTACCTTTCTGTCCTGGAGCACCGTCCTTGGGTTGAGCTTGTCAAAGGCGGTTGCTGGCATGATGTTGAAGGTTGCTCCTGTGTTGATGACCACTTGTGTTGGTTTTCCATCTGAGATGACTGTGCAGGAGGGTCTCTTTCGTTGTCTGGACCTCCTAGGTTCAACCGCTGATATGAGATGTACTCAGTGTACTCTCTTGTTGGGTTTCTCTCACCTTTCTTTGTCCCGTCTGTCGGGTGCGGTGCTCCCTTTGCTTTCCTCGCTTTCACTAGTGTCTGGGGACCTTTGTATGTGGTCTACGGCCCTCACTCTTCCTCTTCCGCTCGGCTGGCGGGTGGTTTCCCGTGGGGCAAACTTCTTTTGGTGTTCTTGTGGTCACTGTTGCATCTGTTCATGGTCTCCCCCTCCTGGTAGATGCAGGCAGACTCCTGCATAGTGGTTGAGGCGATTGCATTTCCAGCAGGTAGAACCCCATGTAGGGCATGTTTCTCCCCGGTACCATGGACCTCCACACCATTTTCAGGCGTTCTCTCGTCCTTGAGGCATGTGGGATCTGGACGGGTTTGAGCTTCTGCTTCCTCATTCTCAGCTGTTCTGGCGTCTCTTGACGGCTGCGACTTCCTCGCTTTTCCTCGGGTTGTCCAGCGGCAGGCTTTGGATTGCAGCCTCAATTACTGCCACCTGGTCGTCTGTGTGTTCACGAAGACGCCCCATCTCAAGTATTCGAGATAGTGTTATGTTCTTTTCTGATAGGATTGCCCTTCTCATCTTTTCCAACGAAATTCCATTGATTATTTGGAGCCGGATGGCGAACTGTTCGTTAGGAAATTCGCAACCTACTGCCATCGCTCGTTAGTGGGCATGGAAGTTGTCCACCGTTTCGTTCTTGCGCTGTCTAGCAAAAGTGCACATCACTCGTAGTTGGGATTGAGGTCTGGCTTAAACTTGTTTGTGAGCGCAGTCTTTGCGGCGTCATAGTCATTTGCGTCATCATTGTTGGGGATAGTGTTGAAGAGGCGTAGTGCTGCTGCTCTGATGTTGAGCAGAAGGAATGTGCGTTTTTTCCTGTCTGCAGTGATCTCTCTAGCATCAAGATGCATTTCAAATTGTTGTAGCCAGATTCCCCAGCAAACAGCTGCCCCTGAGGAAAATGGATCGAAGGGTGCCATGAGGGTGGTGAGTGCTGAGTCTGGGTGGTCTGGGTTGATGCTCCTCCTATTTGGTGGGCTTGTGATTGCCCTTGAAGGGCTTGCGTTCGTGCTGGACATGTTTCTTGGCCGTCGTGTGGACGTGCACGGGAAGTGATAGTTCTTGCCTCATGACGCACGTGTGAGCACGTGCTGGCCGGTCACCTTTTTACTTGGACGGTGATTGGGACGTGGAGGTATGGAGAGCAGGCTTCTCTCACCTGGTGTTCTCCTTCCAGTTGGTTCAGCTGGGTATAGTAGTGTCCAGTGCCCTGAGCAGGTGTAGACTCCGTGTTCACAGTGTCAGAGAAGATTTGTGAGGTGAAGAGATGCATGCGGGCCATGTTGAGTTTTATATGATCGAAGCCCTGTGAGCGCGCGATGACCATGAGGCTGTAACTTGTCACAATGGAACGTTAGGGCTTGAAATGGAGACTTGCATGATTCGGAGCGTGCAGGATGTTCATGCGGCGAAAATGAGACCGTAGAATGTCCAAACGGAATGTTGGGGCTTGAAGTTGAGGCTCGTGTGCATCTGCATGAGGATGGAACGTTCATGCGAGCACGATGAAATTATGGTGGTGAGTCATGCCTCGGAACATTGGGGGTCTGAGAGTGAGGCTCGCGTAAAACCGGAGCGTTTGTGGGCTCACAACATACTGCTGGAATGGAATGTTCATGCGAGAGGATGCTCGCGTAAGACCGGAGTGTTCGTGGGCTCGCAACGTACTGCTGGAATGGAATGTTCATGCAAGCGGAGGATTTATGCAGAACGTTGGGGGTCTGAGAACGAGGCTCGTGAGGCAGGGAACGTCAGTAGGCAGCACAGCGTTCTGTCAGCGCAGCGATAAGGGTCTCTGATGTCTCTGATGGTCTGCTGTCTGCGGGGTCTCTGATGTGTCTGCGGTGACGGGCAGCTGCTGATCTCTGTCTGTGGTGGTGGGCACGTGTGGGGAGCACGTCGGCCTCGTCGCCAGTGTGATGTTGGAGGCACCAGTGATGAAAGGCCTTGAGTGAAAGCCCCAAGCCTGTGCATGCCTGCAGATCGCAGCGCAGAGCTAAATGACACACAACCAATTGATAGGAGGCATAAACCCGGACTGCCACCAAACTGCCACTTCCGGTGATTTCTTTATTTCCGGCTCCCGCCCCCTGACACGTGACATGGTCTCCCGTGACACATGACATCACATTATTCACGGGCTGTCAGACACGCGAACACTGGGGAAACGAGTTATCAAAATATAGCTAAATACATATGTCCTAGCGCATAATTAGCTTTGCATATGCATTTTACAACACTTCCTACATTGATGACAGGATCCATTCTTTTTGTGAGAGTATTGTGTCTCCATGCGGGAGTGCTGGAGTTTGTCTCCCTCTGCTGGAAACTCTCACGAGTTGCGGGAGACTTGGCATGCCTGCACAGGCAGAGAGTAATTATATCACAGACTGGAGTATTCTCGAGATGCACCTTTGAAATGGCCATCAGGACCTACAGGACCCACAATTCAACTCGCCTGAAGACGAAGTAATCCTGCAAGGGAGTGTTAAGGTGATGGGGAACTGCTCTACGGTATTGGGGGCGGTTACCTCCTTCATGACTGAACACCAACCAACTATGGATAATGAAAGTCATACCCTTTCATCCTGTAGCCCTATATCACAGCAGGGCTTCCATCACACGTTGCATGATTTGGAAAAAAACAGCCCTGTCGATCTCAATGTTGAATATGGTCCCGAACTCCTTCGTACCGCTGTATGTCTACATAAAGCAGGAGCTGGAGGCACAAAGCATGCAATTTAGTGAAATCTTATTGTCTTTACAAGCAGTTCACAAGCGACTTAATGAGAATGGTAAATGTTTTATTTTAAACAATTTTTATTAACTTTTAAAAAAACCAATCAATAAACAAAAAAAAACCAGCAGTGCATATCATATGAAGCAAGCATCATATACAATATTGTGAAGTGTCCACTGTCTCCCCATTAACCCTCCCCCATACACGAGCCTACTCCACTTCGCCATCTGCCATTGTTTCCTCTAGGGGTACCTCCCCCTCTGTATTTCCGGAGGAATCATGTTCACATAGGCAGGCCTGTGTGGACCCAGACAGTGCGGCCTCTAAGTGTCTCCAGGCATCAGAGTTTCCGCTTCCTCACCCCCCCCCTCTATTGGCAGCTTCATTCCATACCACTGTTTCCGCTTCTGCCCACTTCTGGAGATCGTACCACCAAACATCTACCTGTTGTCTATTGTTTTCTTTCCAACCAATGGCAATTTTGCGCTTGGCCAGTATACTTTACTCACATGTTTCAGTTTGCGCGGTCTAGAAACCCCCCCACCATGCATGCCCACACAGATTTCACATCTAGTGTGATCCCTTTCTCGGTTAAGCGTTTGGCTGCTTCTTCCCAGAATTTTCCAATTTCCGGGCATGCCCAGAACATATGTATCATCCCTGCGTTCACTTCCCCACATTTGGGACATGTTTGTATTCCTGCGTTCTTGAATTGAGCAATCCTCTGGGGGAGTCTTGTACACTCTTTGAGTAACATATAGCTGGATCTGTTGCAGCCTTGCATTCCTGGACACTTTTTTGTGGTACCTCTGAACCCTCACCCACAACCCATCATTAATGGGTTCCCCCGCTTCCACTTCCCAATCCCGTCTCAGCTGGGTCACCTCCTTTCCCACCCTGGACATTAGCAGTTCATAGATGTCGTAAATTGTTTCTATGGCCGTGTCGGATTGACCTTCCAGCACCATTTCTGACCATGTCTCTTTCACCCGCTGCACTAATCTGGTGTACGTAATGTACTGCCCTGAGTGTAGACCAGTTTCTTCTACAATACGTTAAATCCCATTATCTTTCCATCTTGCCATACATCTCCCAGCATTGCAATGCCCACCGGTTCCCAATGCTTACGGATTGTCTTCCCCAGTTGCACGTCCACTCCGGTCAGTGTCACTAGCAGCACTTGCAGAGAACACGGGGTTGGGTTCTCCATGACCTGGCAGGCCTTGCGCCACATCTTCCATCCCAGTTCTAACATCCTTGTGCCCCCCTTTAGCTCTGGTTTTGGCAGCCATGAATGGTAAATATGTTAGTGTGACTCGGGTGACAAATAGCAGTGAGGCAGTGCTGGATGCCACCACTCAGGTGACAAATGGCAGTGAGGCAGTGCTGGATGCCACAACTCCAGTGCCATTATTATGTGATAATATACATCTGGTTGCGAATGATGGTCCAACAGAAAACACATTACCACCGATGAAAGCGACTAAATAAATCGAAAAATGGTCAAAAAAACAACTGTAGGTATAATGCAAGAAAATTCCTGCGTAATCTTCATAGGACGGAAGAAGGGACGGCTAAAGTACTTCCTATGACCGATAACATACCCTGTCTGACTGGGGCTCATAAGAGAAAATCTGAGGCGAATGCGAACATGAAACCAGTTGAGACATCAGGGATGTCATTTCACCAAAATGCCAGGGGTAGCGGAAGTGACATCACACAACCCTTGACCTCTGATGACATCACAAGAAGTGATGTAATTTGACCCCAACCTAAAGTGACATCACGGGAAGCGATGGAACACGACCTTTCACACCTTGACAAAACAGGAAGTGGCATAGCATAGCAGTATCATTATTCCTCAGTACACAACGAAAAATATTGTTACAATATCACTGCAATGTGATATACATTTCATACAAGAATGAATCACCATATGTATCGTTAATATCAGTATGTTTAGACCCATATTACAAAATTACTGTGAATGCAAGCAGATGTCCAAGGCCAAATGATAATGATGTATTATTCTATAGCACTTACGTTTGAGTGCTTTACATAGAACAAATATACATAAAATATCGCCCAACCTGTGTTGGTGCTCGTTTATCAACCTCAGAAGGATGAAAGGCTGAGTTGGCCTTGCCGGGATTCAAACCTGCAACTTGCAGATCACACACCCATCGCAGCAGCGAGTGCTCAACCCCAGGAGGTATCTTACCGGTTATAGCTAATTTACCGGCTATAGTAAAATGAGCAATTACATGTCTGAATGTTCTCAAATTCAGAAAGCAAATTTACATACTGTAGTGGACACCATTAAACTGGTGACTGAGATTCAACAGCAGCTCAGTTCATCTGCAAAGTTGGTCACATTTCAAGCCTGCGTGGATCTACTCTTCAGGCTTCAGACGTTGGCAAAATACATACCATTGGGAGGGTTCATAACTGTGTATTAAAGAATTCAGAGTAGCTCAGGGAAAGCAGCACACTCACACAGCATCCCGTACTCTGGGCACTCGTTACCGCCTACATGCAAACCAACATCCTGAAGAGCATTCCATGGAGATAGGAAAGATAGACACATTACCGCAAAGCATTAAATGTGGCACAATTAAATCAAGGGCCCCTTTGTGTGCTATGGTCAACCATTTCTACACTGCACACAAACTTTTAGACACAAGGATTTTGTCAAGTGACCGAGGACACATAGATGGAATATCGTGTGATGATCGTAAAGAGACGGTCAGAAAAAAAATATACTATAACTGTAACTTGCGAAAAGCAAAATACATAGGCCCTGATTCACAGAAGTGTTTTATAATGGTGCAATACCATAGGAAATGCTATGTGAATCAGGCCCTGGTCCGAAACGGATGTTTATTATACTCTAAATGCTTTTTGGAGGTTTTTGTCTGCATTGTGAATTTGAGGTGTTTAAGAAAAGACTTAGGGGGTCATTCCGAGTTGGGCGGTAGGGGTTTAACGGCACCGGTAAGGATGCCGGTGCCGTTAAACCCTTACCGCCGCATTCCTAGGTCCCTTAGCGGGTCCCGCAAAGAATATCTGGTCAGGGGACCAGGGCGCTAATAACGGGCCCGCTATTTGCAGGCCCGTAATTAGCGCCTTCCCCATTCCCATTTGAACCCTATGGGGGTTCAAATGGGAATGGGGAATGGCTTTCTGAATGGGGACTTACTGGGTCCTCCAAGGTTGGAATGACCCGGTAAGTCCCCATTCAGAGAAACCGGACCCGGACCCGGGTTTGGAGGCAGCCATGGTGCTAATAGCACCATGGCTGCCTCCAAACTCGGAATGACCCCCTAAATCAGTGGCCTGAAATAAACCTTTAATGAGTCTAGCAATTATTGTATGGAATTCCAGAAAAACAAATTATTTGTTATTCATATTCTTTTTATTTAGGGTAACTGTTCAAAGTGTTACACTTGTGGAACTCCTGTTTTTTTTTAAGAAGCCTGAACAAGAAAGCCAGCCACCCCATAGAAACAAAGAGCCACATGGTGCTGGCCACAGCCCAGGAGCTTCATTTTGTATTTTTATTTTTTTTAAAAGAAGAAAAAAAAGAATGTTAATAGTTATTTTTTAAGTGTTGCAAGGGTGACCTCAGGTGGCGACCCCTGGCGACCCCAAAATGACGTCCCTGCGAGACATCGATTGGGGGTAAGAAAACTGTGGCTACTCGGGTGGAAATATCCCAGCTGGATAAACCAATAACAGAGCTGGAAAACGTATCACCACAGGTGGCATTCCATCCTCTTCAGCAATCCACAAGGCCACAGACATCCTGATCATGACATATCCCATCTTCCTGGTACCTGCTTTAAGCGAGGTCCAGCATTGTTGAGGAAATACAGAGAGTCTCAAACCACAGCCACAAAGTCTCCAATAAAGTCACATTCTGCTAAGGCCATGGAGATGACATACGCCACTTCTGCGGCACTCGGCTTAAATGAAAGCCTAACATTAATGAGGCAGAATGCAGAGACACACACTATATCCTCAAAGTCTCTAACAGTGTCACAAATTACACAGGAACTATAGAAAAACCCTCCAGCTTCCTATGCCCACACGGGCAGGTTTCTGGTATTATTATTATTATTATTATTATTATTAATACTATTATTATTATTATCTTCTTCTTCTTGTTAGGATGACTCCAGAAATCTGAAGCCGGCGATTTCCATCTATTAAGATGATGTTCGCCAAAAAGAGCACCAATCAGCCATCAACCTCCACTAGATCTCATCCCACTTCCCAGTCTCCCGCACAAACTGAAGCAGGAACCTACACTGTTCATTCAACACCCCTCTTTTCCAACTGAACAGATCAGATAACCCCTGTACAACTACCCCAATGCCACTCATCCGAACTCTGAGTAATTTCCGCTGCACACAATCCAACATATAATGAGGCACAGTCTTTGGGCATCCACAAGCCTCACACGCCGCTGATGTAACTCTACCCATTAAACACTTCCATCCCGCCAACCCAGCATGACCCACCCTAAGGCGATTCAAAATAGTTTCCTCTCTTCGTGTCAAATCTTTCCTGCACACTGCATAAAACTGCCGTCCCTTTGAACTCATATCCCATTATAGTATTTATTGAGCTCAGACCTAGCTTTGGGAAGCAGCAGAGCACTTTACAGACGTGTTCAACATTAAATATACATAATGGATCACTTTACAGTGGTGCAGAACGGTTCATAGTGATTTTTTCGAATGCCACATTTTCGAAATGCCATTTTGTCAGCACAAAATTGCCAGAAAAACATGTTTTCGAATGTTTTTTTAAAAAAAAAATTAAATGGGGGGTTCCTCCCAACCCTCCCTTTTTTAACGAAACACAAATAATACATATAAAATTAAAATAAAAACATTCCAAAAAATGTTTTTCGCCATTTTGTTTTCGACAAAAGGGCATTTCGAAAATATGTTTTCGAAAAATTGACTGGATACCGTGCAGAACTCCTTCTTTCTCCAGCAACAGGTTTTTTCCCATGCATGAAGATGTGTCTTATGACCTCGATAAAGGACATTCGCAGATGGAGCACATGCCGAATAGACTGATATTGGAACTATTGCGTACTGATGCCGATTACATTTTAAATAGATCAAATGTCCTTAAACTTTGGCATGAGATTCCTTGCCTCAGAGTATTAACATCTAGAGGCATTGATTCTGTGTATTATTTAGATGATTCACGCCCCGATATTGTGGAAAAATTGTTGTAAAAATGATATTAGCAGAGGCTGAGGGGATTCAGTAAGTGGGTTATGATATTTTACCGTACCATGGGGGTAATAGTAAGAGTGTTCGTTTGCAGCAAAAATGACTGGACCTCGGACGTCGAAATTGGCAAAGAGATTTAAAAATTACCTGTCAGAGAAATGTGACTGTGCCTAGAATGGTGCAGCGGGAAGATCAGTCACAAAATAATAAAATCAGAGATTGTGAAAATTGGCTATGGCTTCCCAATAGTTTATCAAGGAATTTAGGAGACTTGGTGAAAGGGGAACCGGCCTTTAACAGTAAAGCATCTCCAGGAGAGTGTGTGAGGCTAAGTTGGAACTCAAGGGGTTATAACAGTTTTCTGAGTAAGGTAAGAATGCAAGATCAAGACATTTGGTTAACTGCACAATTGGTGATAGATGTTTATACCACAATTCAACAACTGGCAATCAAGTGCAGTGTGGGCCGGCCATCAGGTGGATTGTTTATTGCAGCAGAAAATGCCATCATAGAAGATGCAGAGGCACTGTCATATGGCATATATGGCAATTTATCTGTAAGAGTTCAATTGAAGGGGGATCTGGTGAAGGATAGCCTTCTACTGGTTAACATCTGCTGGAATCCCTTGAGTTCCTACTTGGATGAGTTCATTATGGGCCCGGAGAGACTGTTTGAAGAGCACATAGCTAACAACAATAGCAGACACCTGATTTTGGCAGGGTATTTTAAATCCAAATGTTTTGAAAAAGAAGGAAATAGAACAAAGATGAATTCACGTCATAAGTATGGTAAAAGATGGAAAGATGTTTGCGATAATTGGGATTTGAGGATGGAGACTGGAAGTGTAAAGGGAGAACTAGAGGGTTACACAACATGGAAAAACTGAAAATGTACAACAACCATTGAATTTATAGTGTTGTCTTGTGCTCTATGGGAGTTATGTATGTCAATCAGGATCGATAATACTTGCCTGAGCGGTCACAATAGCTTCATAATGGAACTTAACTTTACGATTGAGGATGAGCGAAAGTCAGAATAGAAAGATTTGCTGATCTCTCATCAGGGCCAAAGATTAGAAAAGAGGTTCTCTAATGTAAATGCATTAAATGAGCGAATGAGGTACTTTCTCATGAACTTTAATATGATAAAAAAGGGAGGTTTTTAACCACAGAAACCTTACCCGCTTTCTATGGTAGGTTGATAAGAGTCCATGGAGGTCGATTTTACTTGATACATGTCATAGATATCACTTTGATCCGGTGATTCAGGTAAAAACAAAACAATTAAGGTGTGATGAGGTGGCTATGTAAAAATTATGCATTAAATGCAGAGTATAATGTAAAAGTTAAAATGCTAAAGCAGAAGTGCACAAATTGGCATAGAGCATACCACGTTATCCATCTACAGAATGATGGAGAAAATATGTTGCAGGCTGTGGCCTCACCTGAAAGAATACTTGGAATTTTTGGACCCTAATTAACCAACTAGTCAAAAATAAGTAGTGTTTGATAGAGGGATGCTGCGCTCTCCTAATTTGATTTATAAGTGGTCAGTACTTATTTTGCTTTGGAACCAATTCCAATGACCGCACAATGAAATAGCGCAGTGATGTCACAAAAAGGATGACATCACAAAACAGATGACGTCACCCGCGCAACACGTCACACTGTGACGTTAAAAACAATGTGTACAAAACGGCGTCAGCGATCCTACATGCGAGAAGCCGACGCCCTTTGTCACACAATGCTTTGAAATATGGTAAGGCTTGACTAATTATATATCCCGTAGTTTTGAGTAGCTAAGTTTTACAATTGATTGTTATTGAAGGGAATTAAGGATGGTTCTTTTTATTTTAGATTCCCAATTGGGTTCAGAAGAGGGTAGGGTAGAAGAGGGTAGGACATGATTGAAACACACTCATAAGGAATAGGATGATGCAATAGATATAAGGTATTTTATTAACACTTTTGCTATGTAATATAAGTATTATAGCGCACAACACTGACTACCAAGCACATTTTGATGCTGTTTACCAGTGGCGTAATGTGAAGGGAATTAAAGATGGTCCATATTATTTTAGATTGCAAGTTTGACCTAGAAGTAGAAAGGAAGATATGATTGAAACATACTTGAAAGGATTATGATGATGTAATAGATACAAGGTATCTTATGGATATTTGTGCCTATACAATAGAAGTATTAGTGAGCTCAACACTGATTACCAAGCACATAGAGATGCTGTTTCCCAATGGTCTAATGTGACTTAAATTCATAACCACATGAGACTACTATACAAATGGGTTACCACTCCTTTTTTGTAGAGATTTTTTCCTGGCAACCTGTTGATACACACTTAGAGTGCCATTTAGGATTTGCTACTGAACACAGATACATATTTATGCATGACACTCATGTATACAAATACGTATGGTAAATATTACCTTTATGGGAGAGCTTAACGGCAGTTAGGTAAGATGGATGCTCATTAAATATGGATGTATAAGGACTATCTGAACTAACAACTGGAGTAGATTAATGGTGTATGTCACCAGTCTTGATTAACAATAGGACATAGCGGAACCCCATTTTATAGAATGTTGCTGTCCAATGTTGGATGGCACAGGACAGTAGTGGGGGTTGGGTCCTCAAATGAATATGAAATTACTGATTATTACGGATTTTTGGTTTTATGGACATCTATATTAGTTCCAATTGGCAGCAACATTCAAAATCTGTGTACATACCTTCTCTTCTTTTTCTCAGTCTCATTAAACTATTTGTTATTTTCTCCCTCTTGTTTGTAGATACAATGCTCATCAAAAGGACTGTGGATTAAGACAGGGATGTTGGACACCAAGCACGTTGCGGGGTTAGGGAGTTTGTAGAGGTATTGGACACCCTACTGTTGTGTTATGTAGAGTTTTGGACACCGGGTCAGTGCTGTTTTGGCAAATTGTGTTGTGTGGTTGAGGGTGTTGGGCACCAGAGTCTGTGTTTTATTGGCAAATTGGGTTCTGCCTTGGGCGTTGGACACCATTTGGTTGGCAGGATGTTGGACATCCAGGAGTGGTAGAATTGTTTCATGGTTGTGTGGTTTAGAAGTGTTGGGCACCTGGGTTGGTGTTGTATTGACCAATTAGTTTCAACTTTGGGTGTTGGCGGAAAGTTTCTTTTTTTCTGTTTTTACCAGTGCATTTGGTCTGTGGAGGTGGACGCCCGGTACCCTCGTGGGGTGGTTCTCTCCACTCCAGTTGTATTTTGGTGGAGGGCGCCCAGTACCCTTGTGAGGGCAGTTCACTGTGCTTTGTTGTTGTTTTTTTTTTTACTCTGGTTTGTGCAGAGGGATGTTCGTTACTTTGGTTTTCGGCATCAGTTGAGTGGAGTTTTTTTAATGAGTTTGGAGATGTGCTGTTGGTATGCTAGGAAAAGCAGTGCACCAGTAGGAAGAAGGTCTAGTTGGTGGTGTGAGGGTAGCCGTTGGAGTTACAGTGTTTGGGAGCTGGTACCCTATTTGCAGTTGCTGTCACACTGTTGGGCCCACAAATGAGGATTGTGTGTTGGTTTGGTATGATATTGTCCTGTTCATTTCTTGTGGAGGGCAGTGAGGGGATATGGTTGAGAGGAAGTTTTGATCCGTGGTTCAGAGAATGGAATTGAGTGATGGAAACTTTTAGTCGAATTTCGGGATAGTACTGTTGTGTTTCTCCATTCCGTTCCCTTCTTCTTTTTCTGTTATTAGGAGGGAGATGAGCTGTGTCTTATCTTCTCCCTTGTCCCTGTGTTGAGGGCCCGTGGGCTCGGAATGCCTGTGGAATGCCATCCTCTGGAATGCTGAGAGAGTGCTTGTGTTTGAGTGTTCCCTGAGTGTCAGTTGAAAGGGAGCTGCTTGACTGAGTGGGTGCCGGTGGATGTCCCTTCATGTCTATTACCTGTTGTGCTTACCTGATACCTGAAATCCTGTCTACCTGAATAACAAGTGAGGAAGCTTCCCCAGCTTGGTCTCACAGTGTTCTATGTGTAGTACACACCTTTTCAAATGGTGATACTATACCCCCACCTGTGAAACATCAGGACCTAGAAAGGGCAGTTCACCTTATTTGTGTTTATCCATTTAGGTTGCTTTGGGTTTTAAACAATGAGAAACCTTTTCCACATACGAGGAGTCTAGAATGCTGAGAAGAAGGTATACACTTTATTATATAGTAAGGTTTCCCAGAGTCATGTGTTTTGTCACTCACTTAAAACATGATGCTTCGAGAGACATTAAAAGGAAGCTAACCAAGTTGGCTACAGCTATGCCAAGGGACCACAAAGCTGCAAGCTGGCATGCAACTATAACAGAAGTCTGATTTGTGCAATCTTGGATTACAAGTTTGCCGGGCTGGAAAAAAGTGCTGGTAACAACGGGTACCGGCACCTTTTCCAGACGGGCAAACCACAGGTCTGCCGGTAGGGGCTGTGAACTACTGGCAGGCCTACCAGCACAATTTTCAATGCAGCACCGGCACTGTTTCTAATGGTGCCAGTGCTTTAGGATTCCCATTCCCGTGGAGTTCTTTCGGACTCCACGGAAATGGCAACTAACCGTTCCTCTGCCGCCCGTAATATTCTGGTATTACCGGGATATCAGGTGGTGGAAACGGTTAGACGAGTGTGACGATAACCTGCCGGTAGCACAGGCAGGCTACTGGCAGACTCATAATGAGAGCCTAAATCATAGGACTGCTTATTGTTTATTGTTTTTGATGAATGTTGTTCGCAAGGATATGGTCCTACCCCACCCTCCTAGGCCTCGCCAAAAATAATAAACTTCACCACAGCCATGCATGATGAAGCCTCATCCTACTCTGTATGGGTAAGGGCCCTATAATGGTATCTAGTCAATTCATCTAAAACCATTCCATCTAACACCATTCCATCGAAATTTGTCTATCTAAAAGATGTCCATCTAATGCATGTTTTTGGGGGGTAAAGGCTTAATTTTTGTTCAGGTGTATTTTAAAGGGTAAGAAATAGGGAAAAAAAAGAAAAAAGAAAAAAAGTAATGCATTAGATGGACATTTTTTAGATGGAAACATTTCGATGTAATGGCATTAGATGCAATGGATTTTAGATGAAATGACCATAAACCCCCTATAATCTAAGTGAAATAGGCTCATAACGCTATCCACGCCCTTGTCATAGAACCCTATTTTGTACCAGGCCTAAACGTCATCTTTTTACTAGGCCCGAAATCTACCACTACGTGAGGCCGCGGCACTCGCACCCCCTGCCTCTCTCGCAGAGGGACCAAGCCAATCCCACATTAGACCAACTCCGCACGAGCCTTGTTCACACGGAAGTCCATCCATTCACGGTCCTTTCAATGTTGCAATTTTCTAGTATCATTCTTACACAGAATGCACTCGGCAAAGAGCGTGGGACAGGGACAGGCTGCAGCACAAATTCCCATCCATCTCCACTAAAACTGCCTGTGCCCCCTCACCCTCCACCTCGCCAGGCCAGAGCATACCCACCCCAACCTCACCATTCCTTTCACGATAAGCATATAACCCCCTCGCCCTGGCCATTCCAGAACACCTACCCCAGGCCTAATCATAGGTAGAAATATATTCTTCCAACTAACAATACATGTCTGGTCATATCATGAGGCACCAGAAGGATAGCCAGTAAATCCAGTCCCCAAGAGAGATAGTAGAGTGCAGAAGGTGCAGTATCAATGAAGCCCTGAATGTGGAGGCCGGCATGCCAATGTATTATCCCCTTTCTACAAAGAACCCCCCTTGCATGTGATGTCAAGGTATCCGCCCGTTGTTTAGCTTAGATAGTTAGAAATGTAACACCCGCTTGAACTGACCTTCACTGCAATGATGAGCCCAGTTGACACACGTGCTACAAGATCGAATGAGGGAGCAAGGAACAATAGGTGCCTGGCATCCTCTATGGAGCATGCGCATCTATATGTTCATACAAAAACACCAGGGGAGATAATTAGAGCTCAAAGAGCCTCCTTTGCATTCCTGCCGTTATCGTGAACATTTTTTAACACAATAGAACTGTTTTCGGAGCAAGTCTTTTAACACAAAATAAAATACTCATTCATGCAAGAACATGCATGCTGTCCCTGAAAGAAGCACACCCTGACCCTGTCAGGGGATGCTCTCCTTAGAGGGCTGATGGTGCACCGCCTATCTAATATGGATAGCAGGATAGAAAACTGTCCCTCGTCACCAATAGTTAAATTCAATGAGTCATACTTCAGATAAAAATCCAAAAGAGAAAGAGAATATCGGGAAAGATCTTATTATTGGATCGTGTCTCGTCTGCATTTGTAAGAGGTGTTCTTCCATGGGGATTTCCTCTAAATTTTATTCACCCACTGGGCAGGAGGCTCGAATGATGTCTGTCATCACTCTTTGATAGTAAAATATCCCTCTGTGTAGGGACAACATAAATGGAGTGCTCACACAAGGTGAGTATATGTAGTTTTTGATGTGTCCTAGATCAACTCTATGGGTATCGCTATGATCATGATACATCTCATGATCTGTAGGGTCGACCGGTTTTGATGACTGATGTGAGTGGGGTCATCTTCTTCAGGATCAATTCATTCAACAAAATGGCATAACTCCAACATCTTTCCGCTATTAGTGGATTGGGCGGTCACCTCTGGCCCCTGTAGGGAGACAAAAGGAAAGAGCTATGGGTTACTCCCAAATGCTTTGCTCTGTCAACATAGCCATAGTTAACTACCACATTCTAAAATCATCACCAATGACGCAATTGTCTTTTATCATGTGCTGCCCGTGTAATTTTTGGCAGAGCGCTCTCGGGTAGCAGAGTTCTTTGCTTGCATATAACTTATATTAACTTTGCAATCTCTCTTTCTCTTGGTCTTATTCCCTGATTGGATATGTAATTATTGGGACACGTGAGAGGGTGAGTGCCTTCATTTGGTGACCCTTCAGTGTGATTTCCTTAGCCCCCATACCTGCGGCGAGATCCAGGGCCTCTCTGGAAAAGACGTGCCCACCTACAGCTGACCACCCCCCTAAAACGCATACGCAGCAGAAGCAGTGCTTGTGGGTTCCGGCTTTGCAAATACCCAACAGCTCGTTGGAGCTGTGTGCGGCCCCAGGGAGAGGCTCAGAAGTGCTGTTGATTAACCGCCAATGGAGGCCGCGGAAGAACATGGGCACATTAGTCTAGATCGCAAGGAAAAACAAATTGTGGGGTTTCTTTTTGGGTATAGAGCAGTGAGATTGAAGGGAACACTCATTGATTGAGGGTGAATGAAAGAGGTGATTGTAAAGTGGAGAATTTTTATATGGCCATTTTTTATTATTATGTTATAAGAAGAATATTGAAGAGGAGATACCGGAACCTGCCCCCGAAAGACGGTGGAAGGTGGCACCACAGTGCACTGTCTTGACCAGTGCGGATCAAGAGTTATAAAGACGTACAAAGTAGGAGCCCATATAATTAGATGGCTCGGCAGAAGTAGGGGTTGTTATTTTAACTTATTAGTTTAGCTCGTTATTTTCAGTATAATTTTTCATATGCACGGAGGAGGCCCAGGAGGGGCAGTGATGATGTGAGTGAGGAGTGAAAGGGTAAGAAATGTTAATGCTCTAATGGGGGAAAAAATAAGGGGTGTGTGATTAGGTATATGTTTTGTTTCATGTGTCTTTATTTGTACTTGTAAGAAGTTTGTGTATGTCTATATGACAATAATAGACCCCAAGTGTAAAGACGGGTTATGGCCTAACCGGGTGGGAAAGAAAAGCTTATTTACCTTTTGGTTGGGACTGGCGCGTCAGAAGGGAGTAACCAAGCATGGGGATTGATACCCCTCTATCCCACATCTGTAAACACTTACCCCTATACAGTGATAGAATAAACAAGTAGCACGGACAGTGGGTGACCGAGACAAAGGGGAGGGACTATCCCACGCTTGGCCAGAGGAGGGGTCTTTTGACAAGAAAATATTAGACCACCTATCCACCGATTTGATGGCCAAATACAAAGAGAAACAGTTACAAAACAGAAGGGAAATATTAGACTTGTGGCGCATGTTTGAGGAAGCGCCCACCACAGAAAAGAAGGGGCCAGTAACAGAATCCTTGACTAAATGTGATGGGAATATCGTGGAGAGTGGGAAGCCAGACGGGGAACCAAAGAAAATATATCCATTACTCACACGGCCAGCAGAAGGGTATTCAAATCTCCCTCTTGTATCAGGGGGAAGTGTGCAAACAACACCAAGCACCACCCCACTGCCACCTTATGTCCCATCAACCACCACCCCCAACCGTACTACAGAAAGCGCCAGGGATATTGAGGTGGCATTAATGGCCAACTACACAGAGTTGCCTCAACTGCGGGCAGAGTGTGAAGCAGCAAGAGGACCAGAGGATGGGCTCCGACCCCCGAGGGCCACTCCTCCCCCACCGGAAGATGAGTGGAAATCGGCAGATTTCCTCTTCAGGATTGACAGCACGCCCATACGTGCAGTGAAAGTAGAACGGGAAGAGGAAACTGATAGTCTGGGATATGAGAACATGGGGTCGGTGAGGGACGAGGAGTATTGGAGCGATTTTGATGTGCAGTAGGAGGGGTACAACAGATGCAATGGGCCACCCCTTGAGTAGAGGATGCATGGGAAGCAGGCTTGGGAGGATGGCCCTAGCAAAAAAGAAAGGAGCAGGAGTGAAAGGTGGAAAAGTAGAATCAAAATTACATATTCCCCTCATCCACAAGGGAGCGGGGCAACTCCATAATGTCCTGTGGGCTCAAGTGGATGAAAACAACCTCCTCAAGTCTCTCCCACCACTCACGGCAGGCACAGAGAAATGGATTTATGCTTTCGAGAAAAACACATCAGGGGTGCCCTTTGCAATAGGAGATATCAAAAGCCTCCTAGTGTCCGTAGTGGGTGACCAAGCATAATCAGTGTGGGTGAAAGCAGGTTATCTGGGTGTGACCATAAGTAACGATACCCATGATGGGGCATCATTTAATAATGTCAGACCAAAGGTGCGGGATGAGCTGCGGAGAACTTTCCCGATACCCCAGACTTACACTCCATAATGCAATGCACAATGGGGGAAAAGGAAGATGCTGCGCAGTTCATCCTCCGGGTCCAAGAAATGTGGCGCGCAGAGACAGGCACTGCGTGGGACCAGTCTACCTCCCTATTTTATTTTATGATAAAGAGGGGCCTCCCAAAAGAAGTACAAAAGGCTTTGGATAAGATAGCAGACATAGAAGCAAAAGGGTGGCCCGAGATACAGAGCATGATAGTGCATCATTGTAGAGGATCAAAGAGAGAGAAAAGGTAACTATTCAGTGGAGGTCAGCTGAGAAAGCGAAACTCGTCCAGACAAAGTTAGTGAAGGTCATGGCTGTAACAGCAGTGGGGAGGAGGAGGGTGTCTCTGTAGCCACACAGGCAAGATTGGTAGCAGCGTGGGCAGACAACGTGCAAGAACAGTGGGGAAAAGAGCAACAATACATGGGACCCCAGTGGCAAGGAAAACTGGCGGAGGACGAGGTGGGTCCTGGGGGCAGAGGGAAGAAGGGTTTGGAGGGCAAGGCCCTAGAGAAGGGAGCTAAGGACAGTGTTGGTCCTGTGGCAGGTGGGTTCATTTTTAAAAGACTGCCATAGCTGGTAAGGAGGGAATCACCAGTACAACCAGCCCTATTATACTACGAGAACCCCCACCTGGGAAGCCCACAGGGACCAGTAGAGGGAGCATATGAGACACCTTTACCGCACACACCATCAGCTCCCCCGATGCCTGGCTATAGTACACTCCGTCACCCCCCACATATGATGCAAGCCCCCCATAATCGCCCCACACAACAAGTGATGAGGAACAACAACCCATTCGCCACTGTCCCGATTGATGCACCTGCACCCTATCAAGGATTATGCATACTCATTGGAGAGACCTTCTCTTGCCCAGGAACAGATAACTATCCAGACTAGGACAGTCCACAGAAAGCACTTACGTGTCCAGTACTGTCTACTACCTTGCATCCAAAAGACGAACCACTGGTGGGGGCAGAGATAGGAGACAAACAGTTCATCTTTATGGTGGACTCGGAGGCAGAGAAGTCATGTATTTGTGAAGGAGATTTTCCGTTATCTCTCCAAACTCTCGATGCGCAGGGATTCTTTGGGGTTGTAGTCACGGTTCCTTTCACAGAAGATATAACGTTAAGATAGGAGGGAGGGTAGTATGAGCACCCTTATTATATTACGAAAGTTCTCCTGTCAACCTACTGGGAAGAGACTTGCTCAGCAAATTAAATATGACAATATCATTCACCGAAAGAGGGATTGTTTGTTCCACCCCTGGCATGTGCACCTTGAGGGCCATGCTGTTAATACTTACTGTGGTCAATGAAATAAAAGCGAGAGGAGTACCAGTAAGTCCAGACATGTTTTTGTACGGGATCCGGGTGCTGGCAAGAGCAGTGCCTGAACTCACCAGAAAGGAATGGAGAGTGGCTTCTAATTTTGTCTTTTGCCCTGTGGCAACCCCAGAAATAGTGTCTGGTTCAATTTTTTCTTTACATCTGGAAAAGGTGCAAGTGTCCGCTAAAAGAATTGTAGCAATTGGAATTGACATTCATGGATGCGCGTGGCGTACAGTGCTCTGCACTGACCCTAATATACCATTGCGTGAATTGACTGATGAAGAACTATTCACTGACAACAACAATGACAGAGAAATTGTGCTCGCAATCAATATTCCTTGTGACAATATGGTGCAATACAGAAAGGTGCCAAGCCCCCTCATAGCTATCGCCAGCGGACCACCACCCTTTTATGACACAGATAGGCAACAAGTCCCATCCTACCTGTGGACTAATAACGCCCATGATGTGGGATTATTGAGAGAAGTGACCCCAGTGAAAATAACAATCAAACCAGGAGCAGTTGTACCCAGAGGAAAACAATACTCGTTGTTGAGAGAGGCCGGGGAAGGGATTCAAGAAACATTACGAGCGCTCCTAGAGCAAGGAATAATTGTCCCCTCGACATCCCCATGCCATACTGCTGTGTACCCCATTAAGAAAGCAACAGGGAGGAGCTGGCGTATGATACAGGACCTCCGTCCCCTCAACGATATTGTCCGAAAAGAGTTCCCTCTTGTTCCAAATCCTGCCTCCATTTTGTGCAGCATCCTGAAACAGGCAACCCACTTCACCATGGTGGATTTGAAAAATGCCTTTTTCTCAGTGCCTCTTGACCCTGAATCACAGTATCTCACAGTCTTTACCCTGAGGCGAAGAAGGTATGAACACCGTTGTTTGCCCCAGGGGTATTGAGAGAGTCCCAACATATTTAACAGGATATTCCATGAAGATCTTGGTGACATACAAGTCCAGAGCTCCATCATTCAATATGTAGAAGATCTATTGGTTTGCAGTGAGATCGAAGAAAGTAGTTGAAGGGACTCCATTGCCCTTCTCCAACTTCTTGCACAAAAAGTGTATAAGGTAGACAAGAACAAACTGCAGTACTGTTTGGCAGAGGTCCTGTACTTGGGCCAATTGATTTAAAAAGATGGCAAAAGAATAAGAAAAGAATAATTCCTGAGAGAGCGGCAACAATGCATGCCACTTCCAAACCAAACACAGTTAGAGATATGCAGTTGTTTCTAGGACTCTGCAATTGCTGTAGAACATGGATTCTAGATTATGCAGCATACACACAGCCCCTGCAGGGACTAAAAGAGTCACAGAAGGAAAAAACACATATTGTCTGGACAACAGAAATGCAGACAGCATTCAATGACCTAAAAGCACTAATTTCAACAGCTCTAGTACTAGCCACACCTGATTATGATCAGGAATTCGACCTCTTTTCACATTCCAATGGCACCCTAATACCAGCTGTACTTACACAAAAACGCTCAATGGGTCATAAACCACTCGCCTATTACAGTGGCACGCTCGATTCTGTAATGCAAGGTCAATTCACAAGCAAACAGTCTCTTGCTGAATCTGCCTTCGCAATTGAAAAGAGTTCAACAATTGTAATGGGATGCTCTGTCACCCTGGATGTTGATTACTCCCTGTTTGCGATATTAGAAAGATCAAAGTCCACCCTTACAACCCAACGAGCATCAGCGTACAAAGTGATATTGTCCAGCCCAAATATCCATGTGGTTGGGTGTAAGGCAGTAAACCCTGCCACGTTCCTCGCAGAGCCATGGACCGTCCAAGACATGCAAGAGCATGACTGTGCTACATATGAGGGAGAAGGAGAAGACTTTCAAAAGGCCAGAGAATATGCCCTCGAGGAGGGAGAAGTGTTCTTCTTCAATGGCTCAGCGTACATCGACCAAGAAACGGGTGAAAAACATGTAGGGACTGCAGTAGTAAGGATGGAGGAAGGAGAATATGAAATACTGATCATGAAACACTTGCTTATGCACTACTTCGCGCAAGCAGCAGAACTCATACCATTAATCGAAGCGCTTCATGCAGCAAAAGGGTGTGCTGTGACAATTTATTCAGATTCAGCATACGTAACCACCATGGTACACGCTGGACTGCCGAGATGGAGAAGAAGGGGGTTTAGGAGAGCAGATGGATCCCCAGTGCAGAAAAAATGGATTGACACCCTTGCAGAGCCCTCTGTAGTGGAATCGTGAAGTGCCAAGCGCACACACAGAACCAGGACGAAATATCTTTGGGAAATGCAGCCGCTGACACAGCAGCAAAAGAAGCAGCATATCTCCCAGTACCCATGAGCACAGAATGTATCCTAGTAAGAAAAACAGAAGTTCCCAAAGCGGACAGGTACAATGCATTACCCAAAATCCAAATGATAGAGCTGCAAAGTAGAGCACCAACAGCAGAACAAGAACTACGGATCAAGCACAGTTGTACCCAATCGCCCACTGATCTATTATGGAGACAAAATGCCACAGGGAAGGTAGTGATGCCAATAGAACTGCTATATGTACCACTTGAACAACTTAATTTCCCAGCACACAGCTCAAAACAACACATAAGCAGCCGATCTAAAGGAGGATGGTTTGTCCCAAACCTCCAAGTATACCTCAACAGAATGGTGGTCCAGTGTACCACATGCTAGGTTTTCACCACAGGGAGGACTTTAAGAACACTACAGGGCACTCTGTCCCGCCCTGTGGGCCCCTTCCGTGAACTGCACATTGACTATGCAGACATGCGAGAGATGTAACGGAGCACGTTATTTAATTGTGGTGGTGTGTCCCTTCTCTCGATGGGTGGAAACAGGTCCATGTGCCCACCGTGACGTGAAGTGTGTGGCCAAATTCCTAGTGAGAGAAGTCTTTCCCCGATGGGGAGTATGTGAAGTAATACGATCAGTTAATGGGACCCATTTTTTCAATGAGTTATTTAAGGAAATCACACTAATGCTGGGTGGTAAAACATAACATGTGTTCCATATACCACCCACAAGTGAATGGAATGGTAGAAAAAATAAACGGCCTCCTCAAAAGCAGATTATCCGAATTGTGCACCTCCCTTAAGAAAAATGGGGTGTATTGTCTGCCCCTGGCCCTATTTCAGCTGCGCACACAGCCTAGCAAGGACCACAACTAGTCACCGCCAGGGGATATAGTAACTGGTAGACGCATGCAAATGCCATTGTCGCCAGTAAGAAGAGCATCTGATGCACATCGGGCATCCACAGTGGTAGGGGAAGAGTTCAAAGAGTATCTGACACCACTCACCCGAGCAATTAGATGCATCTCAAAACAAATTGCACCTCCATTCATTGTGAATGACGAAACAACCACTGAGATGCCAACAGGAAGCAGCACTGCACAACCTCTAATGCCAGGAGAACTAGTGTACGTACAGAGTTTTGTCAGAAAATGGAACTCTCTAAAATTCCATGGCCCCTATGAATTAATCCACTGCACTCCACTCACTATAAAAGTGAAGGGACTGTGGTACTGGATACATCTGTCAGATATCAGGAAAGCACAGGGTGCCACCTCTCCAAATTGTCCAGTTGAAAGACAAACAACTGCCATGGTCCCCTAAGGACATGACAACAATAGGTGATGGATCCACTATTGTCAGAAAAATGATGTCAGACAAAACCAAAAATCAAAGTTCATTATGTATGAAATGCTGTCTCCCTTTCTCTCTTTCTCTCCCTCTCCCCCCGCTTCCATATATTCTATCTATACTTCTATTAATACCCTCCCTGTTTTATCCTTTTCCATAGGTGCAACAATGTTGGAGTTTACGCCACTCAATCCAACTGTTCATTTAGATAGCAGTAGGACTAAAGTTATCGCAACCTGCGTGTATAGTTATGATTGTGGGTTGTACTTTAGTGCTTTATTGTTTACAGTCCTTATGTTTGGTTTGGGGATTTATTGGGGAATGGCTTTTATTTGGGGAGCCTATATAAAAGAAGGGGGGAGGGGGAAGACCAGAAATGGAACAGTAATACGTCATTAAATTTGACCACCTTACACAAAAATTCAACCAAGGTAACCCCAAATTCTTTTTTAGATGTAAATGATGTGACTGAAAGTATATTTGATGTATCAAATGTTACAGTGCCATCCCCTATAATGTTTACAGAAAAGCAATCTACCTCACAACCTAACATCATTGCTACCTCAACGCCTGATGAATTGCTTACCACTGTCTTTAATCAAAAAATGCATACGGTTTTCCAAACAATGGTGTATGAAACTGTCAATGTAAATACAAAGGTCTCCCCGCTTCAAGTGAACAATCTGTAATGCCTGTTACCACTAACATCACATGGAGCAGCTCCCAAATCACACTGTGCCTTAGCCTAATGGTTCAGTTATTACCATCAAATGACAATGATCACTGTGCAACAACGACAGATTATGTGGAAGTTTAGTAGGGAAACGACAATCCCTTCTACATAATAGTAGAAGGAAAAGGCAGGCACGCCAGTACAAATATGATGCCTATCATGGGTTAGGATTAGATAAAGTGGTGGACCTTTGCCATCCCAGGCAATCTAACAGTTGGTATTCGGATATGAGTGCCATGGGAAGACAAACGACCAATGGGAGTTTCTACGTGTGTTCCTTGATACCGCATGCAGCTGAAGAAGTACCCTTAATAAAATCACAATGTCTCATCCACCTTGCACTATGTAGTATACAAGGAACCTTTCAGGCACATAAAGTAAGAATGAAGCTTAGATGGCACAAGCTTTTGGGGAAAATAAATGGCAAAAATCAATGTTTATGTGCAAGGCGGAGGGGCTCTGTGGCCTTTCTAATGAAAGATTGGACTTTGTAGAAAAAACATGTGCACACATATGGACAGAGCACGTCACAAAGCTAACATGAGAGAATTATGAACTGTGTTTCTATGGCAAAGGAAAAATACCTATGGGTTCCAATAAGCGCTGCAACAGGACAATGATCATTCCAGACCTGTGAAAAGGAACTGCAGCAATAATGGACTATTAATGGGTTTGAGGCAACAAAGCGCACCTGCACCTCCACCATCCTGGAGGGGCTATTGCGCACTCACAACATTGCATTCTGCGCTGCTGGTCGTACCCCAGGAGCACCTAAAGGGGGAGCTGTGACTGCAGACGGGCAAACAGCACCAAGGCCCACAGATATAGCATTCACAGCGCCACCCCCCATCTTTCAAATACTGTCAGAAGAAGAGAGGCATGATCCTCTGTTTCGGAGAAAGCGCTCCTCAAACTACCTGTCTCAAGAATCCTCTGATTTGCTTGCACAGATCCCAAAGGACTACAAAGTCTTCAACTCAGCAGAGACATTCTTTGCCTCCCTCGTGCCCAGTGTTCAAACAAGAGCGAATGCCAAGTGGCTGCAGATCGTCAGGTAGGAGCTGATCCAACTAGCAAATGACACAGAAGAAGGGTTTAACGTCATCAAGGTGGAACTGAGGGCGCTCCAACTCATGACAAAGCAAAATCGTTATGTCCTTGACCTCCTCACAACTATGTAGTGCAGGGTTTGCAAAAAGATTGGTAGTTCATGTTGCACTTTCGTACCTTCTGCAGGTGCTGTTAATGGGACACTTTCACACATGATAGCAGCAGTGCACGAGCTGGGTGCCAAAATGAAAAAGGAAGCCACAATACAATACAGGAAGATGACTGGATTAACATGGCATTCGGCTGGGTGCCGTCATGGCTTGGGACAACTATGAAGATGCTCGTCCCCATCATTGTGTTCATTTTGCTGATTTTTTGTGTGTGCCAGTTGGGTCTCCGATGCTGTGCAAAAACAATACTTAGTAGCGCAATGATGATGGTGACTATAGGGAATAGAAATCGCAATAACGTGCCTCACCATACTCAGGAAGCCCAAGTACAAACAGGAGAGAGCAATGAACCCAAATACCATATGGTAGCAATATACCACACTGGGGATAAGGTGGATAATTATTATCACACAACCATTATACAACCACAGGACCTCGAACATTATAAAGAGGTATGGGTAGATTTAGACGGGGATGGGGGATGTATATATATGACTTGTACTCCTGAAGAATAAGCCTGGCATGGGGAGAGCCTAAGAATTGTGTGCCGAGCTTTGATGCTTATAAAGGGTAGCCCTGCCTGGGAATAAGCAGAGAAAAGGGCGAATTAACGTAGAAATACTGTGGGGGGGTATTCGTTACTGAAGGAGCAATGAAAGGGGGGAATGTTGGCAAGGATATGGTCCTACCCCAAACCCCTAGGCCTCCCCAAAAAGAATAAACATCATTACAGCCATGCATGACAAAGCCCCCTCCTACTGTGTATGGGTAAGGGCCCTATAACCTAAGTGAAATAGGCTCATAACACTATCCACCTCCCCGTCATAGAACTCCATTTTGTACCAGGCCTAAACGCCATATTTTTACTAGGCCTGAAACCTACCACTCCGGGAGTGCACTCGCACCGCCAGCCTCTCTCGCAGAGGGGCCAAGCCATTCCCATATTAGACCTGCTCCACTTAAGGCTTGTTCTCATGGAAGTCCATCCGTTCACGGTCCTTTCAATGTTGCAATTTTCTAGTATAATTCTTGCACAGAATGTACTCGGCAAAGATCATGGGACATGGACAGGCTACAACACAAATGCCCATCCATCTCCACTAAAACAGCCTGTGCCCCCTCACCCTCCACCTCGTCAGGCCACAGCTCACCCACCCCAACCTCACCATTCCTTTCATAAGCATCTAACCCCCTCGCCCTGGCCATTGTAGAACACCCACTCCAGGCCTAATCTTAGGTAGCAATATATTCTTCCAACTAACAACACATGTCTGATCATATCATGAGGCACCAGAAGTATAGGCAGTAAATCGCGTCCCCAGGAGAGATACGGAGTGCAGAAGGTGCGGTCTCAGTGAAGCCCTGAATGTGGAGGTCGGCATGCTAATGTATTATCCCCTTTCTACAAAGAACCCCCCTTGCATGCGATGTCCAGGTATCAGCCATTACTCAGTCCTTGTTGTTTATCTTAGATAGAAATGTAACACCCGCTTGAACTGACCTTCACCGTAACAATAAGCCCAGAAGACTCACGTGCAACAAGATCGACTGAGGGAGCAACGGCCAATAGGCGCCTGGCATCCCCTATGGAGCAGGTGCATCTATATGTTCCCTACCAACCAGCAACCTTGCAACTGCTGCAGTCTAAAATCGTCACCAATGGCGCAATTGTCTTTTATAATATGCTGCCCTTGTAATTTTTGGCAGAGCGCACTCGGGCAGCAGAGTTCTTTGCTTGCATATTACTTTAATATACGTTGTTATCCTTGCAATCTCTCCCTCTTGGTCTTATTCCCTGAGGGGGGGGTGTAATTATTGGGACACGTGAGAGGGGGTGTGTCTTCATTGTGTAGACATCAATGTATTGACTGTCTATGAATCCACCTGCTGGACAGTGACCAAGGTCTATCATGGCCTGTGAATTACAACAAAATACAGTTCTAATTTAAATAAATGTTTCTTGTTACAAAAATGAGTCTACCTAAACTCTACTGCTTGCTGCAAATGTTTTCAGTGCATAATATGGCAAATGTTTGTATTCCTCTTTTAGGGGTAAATAAGCTCCCTCCGCTGGAGGAACGCATGGAAGATATTGCTAAGAAGAACACACTGATTACAGAAAGGTATGAAATGTTTCATAGTGCCTTCAGTAACATTGACATTTAAAAAAAAAGCATTCTTGATTACTTCCTTATTGACCAATTGCTTTGACATCACTGTGAAATAAGGCGAGGGGAAAGGACAGGGAAAAAATGTAAAAATAGGGGAAAATAGGAAAGGTGTAAGCAAGGAACAGAAAGGGAGAAGAGGTGGGAGACGATAAGGGTACAGAGGGTATCTCCCCATTTTGGAACAGACAAAATAAATATGTAAAACTAAATTATTTTAAACAATTCAAACATTCTAAATACATCATGCTGACCTAGAACAGTAATATACCAAATGCCCTTGGTATATTCTATTATTGTACAATTCTCTTTATCTTTTTAAAACGGAAAACAAATGTACAGGACCAGCAACCTATATTTGGGAAAGTATGGCTCATAGTGCTTCACAGTATACAAAATAAACTATTCTTAAACGGCTACGAATTTGACTTAAAACATACACGACACGCTCATTTAGGTGTATTTATTTGTAGAATGCCCACAGCCAAACTCAATTTCTTCATGATGATTTTGGCACATTCCAGTATTGGATCCTGACAGGTTACTTAGTACAGGGTCTTGAGCTTTGCCCAGAACAGACACCAGTCTGGGGACGATTTTGATGTCTCCAATGCATGAGTCTGCAGGACTATAGTTCACTGGAATGTCACAACACTGAGTCCTTTCTGCGCTCATTGACTGATAATTGTCCTGATAATAGCTCACTGAATGACACAAATCAGAGTAAACTGAAATTCTGGAACTTTGGACTTATCCCAAAAGATGGCTACCCACACCCTGTGCAGCACTCTGCTGCTCTTGAGTTAGGTTCACGCTTTAAACAATCAAATACAATAAAATAAGGGTTGATTTGCACTTCATTACTCAGCATCTAACCATTAACCGGGGGAAACCACTTATCAGGTGTGATATCTCATCAGAAGATATACAAATCTTTTCATAGATCAGGGTGTCGTCAGCATATGAGTAATATTGCAGAATGATTAATGATTCGTTTGCAGATTTTGTTTGGGTTAAGCTCTACAAACAAGTGAACCTCAGCTCTCCCTCTCCTTGTTTGGCCTTTTTTCTGGTTTTGGCTGCAAGAACTTGGTGAAGCCAACTTTCCCAAGAAAAGCAATACTATGGATATGGATTTTTCAGATTCGTTTAAGGATGGTAAGTAGTTAGCGTGCTGTTTCCTTCCCATGGATCATTCATCCAGTCGGGTTTGGGTCAACTCTTGCGCGACAATGGGCCTCATTATGAGTCCGGCGGTAACCGAGCTGGAAAAACTGGCAGGTTACCGCCAGACTCGTATTACCATTCCGCCTCTGTGATTCCCGGAATTACCGGGGCATTACGACCCCGGTGACCCGGGAATTCCGGAGGCGGAATTCTGTAAGTCCCCATTCCCATGGAGTCCCATAGGACTCCATGAGGATGGGGACCATGGAAAAACCGGTTCAGTTTTTGACAGAGCCGGTGTTTCCATGTCCGCCTGCAGGCGGGTGGTGTTAAACCCGCCAGGTCAGACCTGGTGGGAGTGACACCTCCAGCCTGCAGGACTCTTTATCAGCTGGTCTGGAAAGAACGGTGGCAGCGGTTTTACCACCACTGTTCTTTACCCAATGTCAGGAAAAGGATTAGACGAATGTTCCTGTCACGCCTGTCATAGCACTGTCTAAGAAAAGTCCTGCTTGGCATAAGATATCACCCTCTCTCTCTCTCAGCTGCAGCCCGAGAGTTGCCATTTGAAAGACAAATCAAGCGCTTAGTTCATCTGGTACCACGTGTTCCATGTGGTTCCAGTCTTCCCTCTTTCTGTAGCGCACCTTCCAATGCTAATGCTAATGAAGTTAATCGTGTTGCTCCTTAACCTTTGCTCGCGCTCCTACTTGTCTGCCCATGATGGATCGCTGTTGCCTACCAGAATGAGAAATGGTACGTTTACAATTTTGTGAATGCATGTGTATGCGTACATCAAATGTTATACAGTGTATGTCTGTGTGTGTGTGATTGTGGTTGTGCAAGAATCTGAATGTTTGTACATGTGTGAGTAAGTGTATGCATGTCTGTGGGAGAGTGTGTGTGTGAATATGACTGACTATGTGAGTGCATGCATGTGTGCAAGTGTGATGGGTGAATGTGTTTGGCAGGGGAGAGTGGCCACACCAACATTACAAAAGCTAATTACAGTTTTAATGGTCTGTATATTGTAGGTGCAACATAATTACAGTGATTTATAATGCCGGCATATATTCTGTGAGCAGGATCATGAGAGTGATTTTCAGTCGGATTGCTGCCATATATTTTGGGTAAAATGTCACCAAAGTGATATGCAGTGGCAATGCCAGCATGTATTTTGTCAGCAGCATCATTAAAGGCTTTTTCAGTGGAAATGTTGTCATTTATTTTGCGAGCAACACCATCAAAGTGATTTACATTGTCAATGCCGGCATATTTTGTGGCTGCAGCATTATGAAAGTGATTTACCATGACAATCATTTCATATATTGTGGACATAGACATCTGGAAAATGTTGTAAAATGCTCCTCTGTTTTTTAGAATTCTTATTTTTATAAACAAAAAATGTAAAACCAGTGGAGAAGCAAATACAGTTTATAATAAAAATCCATAGTGCGCAGGCAGTATAATTACAAGATAGTCGCAGTCCATATTCAGTTCATGTATCAGTTAATATTTCATTACATATTTCAGTTCCCCATGGTGCAAATTATCTCCTGGACTGTTCATAAATAAAAGATAAGGGGCCAACTACATCAGCATGATACAAACAGGTATCAAGAGAAAGAAACAACAACCTTTCAAACTCAACTTAACAAACCATTGCAGTTAATGTCGCTGTTGTGTGTAGCCCACCTGTGCAGGTCAGCCACCATTCTGGCTAACGAGGGAGATTGTGGAGCAGTTCCATTGTCATACGGGGGTCAGAGGGGCACTCGAGTCCTGCCCCCCCACAGTGTGCTATCAATCCTGGGTATGTCGCAGGAATAGACCCCATGTCATCAGGAAGTCTATCTATCCAAAGCCCTATGGATCACCCGTTCATATGTAGCAGCCCTAATCATCTCTGTGTCCCACATGTCAGTCGTCAGACTGCTCGCCGATCTCCACAGTCTCAGCACAAGCTGTTTAGCTACCAATAATGCGGTAGTCACCCATCTCTCCTCCCTGTCTGTGAGGTTATGCAGCCCTGACAAGTCATGCAAGATACAAAGAATTGGGTCAAGTGAGATGACACTTCCTAGCGTGTTTAGGACCTTTGTGTCAATGTAAGACCAAAAGCCTGTCAGTTTAGGACAGGACCACAAGATGTGCAGCAGATCGCCACCCAAGGATTGGCACCTCCAGCATTTGTCGGCCCTGGAGGGGTCGGCCATCACAAGTTTGCAGGGGGCTTCCAATACCAGTTCTGGATGATCTTGAAGTGTGTGAGTCTAAGCTGCGCCTCCCTAGCACCCCTTTCAAAGCTGCGTAGCATGTGCTGTAGCTTGCCCTCCGGGATCTGCTCCCATACATCTACTGCCAGTTTGTCGCTATCCCCTCATTTTTATGATCAGCAAATGAGAAATCAGGCAAGGTAGCGTAGCGTTTACTGATTAGCCCCTTCTCCTTTCCAAGACTGTGCTAGCTTGATAATAGGAAGCTTCTGACAGTTGCCTTACTCATCCCCCTTGCCGCTTCTAGCCAGTGTGCTAGTTGTCTATACCTCCATGCTTCTTTGACTGTCAGGCCGAATGACCCAGTTACCTCATCAGACGTCTCCAGTTTGCCAAATCCCCTGAACAGCGCAGCTCACCCAGAATACAAATGACTGAAAAGAGATTTGAAGGTAAGATCGACGTGCGAATCCCCGTGTTGAGATCAATATGTATTCGGAAAGTTCTTAAAAGAAATAAGTTCATTCAAATTGGATCTTGTACTGTGACAAGTGAAGTCTTTATATTTATTTTGATTTTTGATAGTACACCAGCCGAAACGTGTTTCGACTCTCCGGATCCTTATCAAGGCTGTACATGTGTAGGTAATTAAATAAACAAAAAACATAGTATATAAAAACAAAAACATTGGAGTATAGCAAAAGTAAAGCATGATGAGATAAATTAAACACATCATAGGGACGTTAGATATTGTGAAACAAGATCATCATATCATGGAAAATGAAACAAATAAATTATGAAATACATTCATCAAGCCATTGGTAGGTAATTGTAATGAATTGAAAAGAAAAAAGTGTCATAAAAATTGATTAAAAACGATACCATGGTTCAGTTGGGCGATGGATGGTATCACATGTGTTGGAGTGACCATTGCAAAGGAACATCAAATAGAATGAAAGGTACAAAGTGAAAAAGGATACATTGAACAAATTATACCTAGTTACAGAGCATTCAAAGTAGCATGCAAATGGGAACATCTCATGGGCATGGGGTATGCGCAAGGGAGGACTATGAATAGTGAGGATAAGAACACCAATAAATTGTGGGGCTGCAAATTATGGAGAAGGTGCGTAGAAAAGGGTAAGAAAAGAACCATGCGTAAGATAGGTGGGAAATGTTATCCGACACAATTGGGACAGTTTGTCATATACCGTGAATCAATGGAGCACTCAAGTAGCCTTTGAACCAAACGGATTGTGAGGGTAAGGTTACCAATGAGTGGTGTAACTACTGTCTATGGAGTAACTGAGTCGGAAAAGAAAGGGTAGGGACCATATATAAAATGCATACTAAATCTATCAATGGGGAAACACTAGCCTCCAATCCTTTAAATAAAAATCTAGGCAATCCTCAGAAAAAAATGTGAGTAGTACAAGAAAAAAAGAAGTCCAAAAACATAAAGACTAAAAAGGTGATGTTTCAAATTCTGCAAAACAATTTATTAATGCTCTTAATACCCCAAAAAGCACCATGGCATCTGCTGCTATCACGAAAAAATACATGCTCTTGAATCAGAAGCGGAAAGCCAGAGCAGGAAACCCAAAGCCTCTACTAAATCCTATACTACGTGCCCCCTTGGACAAACTGGTAGAGGCCATTGAGAGTCATGAGTCATCGTCAGTAGTTGAACGGTCAAATCCTCAATTGGTCTCTATTGGCACCCCCATAGAGCAGGGAAATTCTATTGACCTTACTGGCCAGACCTCCAGGCAGGATGTAATTCGAAGGGCTGTTGAAGCCTACATGGTTAACTTTGGCAACCTGCCATTAGTAAGTGCACAGCAAACAATCTCTTCCACACATTTGGCCCCCGAAAGAAACCTACGGGAACAAAGCCAACCTCCATCAAATGTTTCTTGTAAATCCGGTTCTAAAGACCAAAAAATAGTCCATTTCGCTCCTGACAAAAGAGGAGGTGCGAATTCAACTGAAAAAACTAGAATAGAGGCGAAAACACTGGAGGGTCAAGGACTAGAAATAGCTATGATGCTACAAGCTCTATTGCCTAAAGCTATATCTAAAAACACACTTCAGCTGGTGGCTGAATTGCAGCATCAACCTGCCACCGGGAAGAAACAACTAGCAGGTCCCTTGCGGGACAATAATTTGAATTCTCTAATCATTGCTTGTCGCCCGGAGATATTCTCTGATTTAAATCAACTAGAAGATGTTGGGTTTGATGACATTGAACAAGTTGAATTTATTGATAAAAACATACTGACAGTTAGCTGTTTGAAGCTGCGCTCTCGTTTGGTTCACAATATTATATGGTCTGCTAAAAACCAACTCTTTAACATAGGTTTCCTGCTGACTATTGGTCCTTCAACAGCTAACGACCTAATCAAAGCTTCAGTGCAAGATGTTGAAGTAGCAGCTATTGTAGGTGACGAGGAACATTTTGAGCGTGATTTGCAATCTAAACGTGAATGTAACTGTGTAGTATCCAGTTAACTAAGCCCACAATTTAAAAAATAGGCCGCTATCATTTGCCTCCTGGAACTCTTGTGGTCACTCCCACTTGTTTAATAACTATAAAGTAAACCTAAATCAGTTTGACATAATTATGTTCCAGGAAACAATGCTCACCAAACCCCCCACCTGGCAAGATCACACTATGCACTTTACTCCCGCTCTGCAAGTCGAAAAAGGACACCCAATGTCGGGACTTCTAACTGCCTTCAAAATTAGTTCTACCATCAAGTTAGTGTCATCTTATTCCCAGAATGCCTTTGTACAGCTAACTATAGTTTCAATCTGTTCAACTTTGTATGCTTTAATTAATGTATATTGGAATCATAATGGTATCAACGATGAAAGTTTCTTTAAGGATATGACTTGCATGTTGGATTTTATTGTGATGTCACCAGAAATCTGTCACACTGTAATAGCTGGCGATCTCAACTTGCATTTTTTTTTCGGCTAAACAACTTTTAGAAAACTCCAGACTAATGCAATGGGAACAAATGATGTCCTCTCGAGGTTTGTGCATGTTGAATGGATCGTGTGCAGGGGACGTTCCTCCAAAACACACCTGGCAATGTGGAATACACAAAGCCATCATTGATTATATATATGTCGATCTAAAGTTACTCATGAATGGGGTCTCATTTAATGTAATGTCTGTTGGTGACAGTGATCACCAAATTTTAACAAGCCAATGATTGACTCCCTCGAAAACACCTCAAAAGCCAGTTTTCCAGTGAGAAATCATGTTTTTGACACAATGGTTAAAAGGACGAAAACTGAATATCCTGCTCAGTTACGCATTGTCGCTCTTCTCCCTTCAAAATATAGGGCAACTATCCTGATTAAAAAGACATAAAAATTGGATGCGTTCACACCGGGCTTCCCTTTATCAAAGGGATGGCGAGGCCATGTTGTCTATGACTCGTAATCAAAACACGGCTCAAATGTGGACCTCTCTAATGCAGTTACATCCACTTCCCAAATTATGATACAATCACACAATGTCTCAGAGAAGAGCTGGATTGAACATTTCACTAAGATCTATGCAAGACCCTCAACGGTACTGGTGGAGCAACAATGTGAAAGTATCGTGCCATTCCATCTTAATTTCACAAAATGTGATATATTGCACATTATTTCCACACTAAGTGATTCTAAAGCCCCAGGCATGGACGGGCTTTCGAACAAACTATTCAAACTCAATCCGACCCTACGGGCTGAAGTTTTATTTCAAATCTTCAAAAATATTAGCTTTACCCAATCTATACCAGCCTCTTGGAGACATGCCATAATTATACCATTGTATAAGAAAGGTGATTGTCAGTTGCCTCAAAACTACCGTCCGATTGCCATATTAGACGCCCCTGGCAAATTGTTTAGTCGTATCATCTTACAGGAGCTAAATGATTGGACGAAGCGCGAACGCAAAAGAGACCCGTTTCAATCTGGTTTTGTCAGCGGAATTGGCACTGCCCCTAACATGCTTGTACTTAATTTGATCAAACACAAATATGTTAATGAAAACCATAATCTCTATGTAGCTTTTGTTGATTTCAGCATTGCATTCAACTCGATCGATCGCCAACTTCTATTTAAGAAACTTCTCCAACACGGCTGTCCTTCTTCGATTCTCACATTAATCAAACTCTTGCACTCGCACTCCTCCCTGCAAGTGAGATTATCTTTAGAAGGGTTATTATCAGCCATAATTCCTACTGAAAGAGGTTTAAAACAGGGATGTACTTTAGCGTCTACCCTATTTAATTTCTTTTTGCTAATTATTTGCCTCAAATTTGAGAACGTAATAGCTGACTCACCCAAACTAGGTAAACAAAAGGTTACGTGGCTGCTATACGCCGATGATCTGGTGTTACTGTCTTGGCCTCCTAATGGTCTTCAAAATCTTTTACACAAACTCCAGGAATATGTTACTGAGAATAATTTTATTATCAATCTTGAAAAAAACCAACTAGTAGTTTGCCACAAAACTGCAATAAAAAGAACGAGTAAATTTACCTGGTCTCTTTACAACCAAGACCTAATCGCAGTGCAGCAGTACAAATATTTGGGTCTTCCCTTCACAGAAGTTATGAACGATAACATTTATCGCATAACCCTTGACGTGAAAACTTGCTCACTAACATCACAAGCTAAAATTTTACTATTTAGATATGGTAAATTCACATTAGTTCACATTATTAGTTTTTTTCTACAAAAAGTAACGCCCATAATTACCTACGGGGCAGAGACCGTAGCACCAAAGCCAAGAGCCTTTTGGGATCATTTTGAATCTTGTTTTTGGAAGGGAGTTCTGGGCTTGCCCCAGTGCATCCCTATACCATTGATTCGTTATGAAGTAGGCTTAATTTCTGTGTGCACTCAAGTATTGTGGAAATTCTGTTTGCTCTATCAGAAGTGTCTAATTGGAGCTTCATCCTCCAACATGTTGGGTGTGTTAGCCAACTATCTGTTAATTTCTGGCAAGAAATGGGTGGACTGTGTTCTGGATACTTTAGATAAAGCTAATATCGCCCTTGAACTACTGTTGATGAATCCAACAAAGGCCAAACTGAAATTATTTCATTTTGACTGGATAAGCACACGTAACCAATGTTTGGAATATGTGGACTGTGAAGTGGTAAAGTCAGCCCACAAAAAAATGCGTTTCCCTGAACCTTACTTAATTTAATGTGCTTCCAGTTTCGTAAGAGCCCAGATGATGTGCATCCGCTTGAATTTGTGCTTATCAAGACAGATTTTGGGAAGAAGACAATTGGTGTCCCAAGATCAAACCTTCTGTAGATATTGTTGCAACCACCAATTAATTGAAACATTACGTCATTTAGTGGTTGAATGCCCAGCTTTAAGCTGTTTGAGACACAAGTATTTTCATGCAAAATGCAACTTCCAAATATTCCATTCTAAAGAATAAATATGGAACTACTTGTTAACTAACACAAAGTCTTCTGTTCAGATTGCACTTGCCCAATTTGTTAAGCATGTGACTCCTTATCACGAATCGAGTCGGTATAGCATTGTAACTTTGAAACTTAGTACAAGTTTATTTGTTAATTTGGTCTTAACTCTTAGGTTTAAAATTGTGTAAAATTGAATATTTTTTGTTCTCTTTGTTTCTTATGGTATGTTTTTTTTTTTTTAAAGTTAATTTAATTAGCCATACCAAAATAAATTTAAAAAATAAATGTATAGGACATATACCGTGAGTCCTGGTAAGTGGAATAGCCACTTGTAGAGTATAATCAGGGTCAAAGCATAGACCTGACAACCTATGTGGAATTAAGAAACAGGTAAACTAATTGTTGATAGCAGTGGATAAGGCTAAAAACAGAGCGAGCGGTTCAGGGAAAGGGACAGATGACTTTCCCTGATAGTATTTATTCAGGATATCAATATTGCAAATTATGGTCTGGTCATTCAATGCGTGGGTCTAAAAATTAAATAAGAAGGGTGGTCATAGGTAGAGATGTACATGATAGTAAGAAGGTATACGAATAGTGGTGCTAGGGAAAAGAAATTGGGAGGAATGCCTGGCTACTGTACCTGTTTGAGCAGTGAAATACTGTGCTACGAATCCTGGGGCCAAATCCCCATCACAAAGTAGTGTACGTGCCGCTTCCGTCCGTGTTGGAAGCGGCAGACACTAAGTCATAGCTCCGGACACAGTTGTGACATCACGCGCCGGTAGTGCACATGACATCATGCGCCGGTGATACGCACGACGTCACACGCTTGTTGAAGCTGGTGCCGCCATGCGCACCACCGCGATTGCGGCTGAATCTAAGTAAACAAACAAAAAGTCTTGTGAGTTTGTTTAGGTATACATTATCCATGGGGCACAAGATAGTGCAAAGGTTGTTATTTTAATGCTCATTGGGGACGATTAATTAATTACTTATTGGCAGTTAGTTAGATAATATGGAAATGTCAATCTATAGTTATAATCTGGTCACAGAATCATGTGGTGATGGCCAAATGAGATGTTCCCATAATGTTGCTATAAGTTCACAAAGAATAAAGAATTTGTAATAGCAGCAGCAATGTTACAAATAATCAAATTAGAAAAAAAATCTATATGAATGTACATGTATAGAGATAGGAGGGAGAGGCTGTCATAAGTATGGATTAGCTAGGTCTATTACAGTAATCTAGAGCAATATCAAGTAATGCCGAAGAAGCAACTGACATTACTAGTACCAAAAAATATATACAGTGTAATTAGACTTGTGATTAAAGGTCTAATACAAAATTAATTATAGAAATACATGCATTTCATGGTCTGTATTGAGGCCTATGTCAGTACAGCGAAAGAGGTAAATGAGCTTTATTCCAATTGTCTGAGTTTGAGGCATGTGTTGCTACCTCGTTTTCCACATTTTACTCTGATCAAACCTATAAAGCGAATGTCTGCTTTGTTGTCCATTTGATGTTGGGTTTGCCTGTGCATCGCCAGGGTCAAGTTGGTGTCCATTTTATTGAGACTGGAGAGATGTTCTCTAATGCGAACTCTCAATTGTCTTATAGTGCTGCCTATATATGGTTTGTGACAAACACATATAATGGCATATA